>NC_056731.1:1509181399-1509446399 GCF_019279795.1 Protopterus annectens
CCTCGATTCTGACTCATCTGCATATACTAGACTTCGGATCCAGCTTCTGAGCTTCTCCCTCTACCCATAATGCCCTACTCCATCCCCATTGCCTCAGATCTCATTTGCCACCATCAAAATTAGATGCAGGTTCTCAAGCAATTATAGTGTTTATATTGTAAGTTTATTCAAGTGTTTTCCTATATATATATATATATATATATATATATATATATATATATATATATATATATATATATATCCTTTTTTCTCTTTCTAGTCCTTTGACCTCCCTCTAGTTTTTCACTGGTCATTAAGAAAACCTTCTTCCCTTTTTCAATTTTTATAGTATTTCTTATTACCATTGCTGATAATTTCTCCTTACCCTTCCCTTTCTAGGGTATTTCTAATTATTGCCATTGTTGATAATTTCTTT
The DNA here is from genome assembly GCF_019279795.1 of Protopterus annectens. NCBI lineage: Eukaryota > Metazoa > Chordata > Ceratodontiformes > Protopteridae > Protopterus > Protopterus annectens. The sequence goes on from NC_056731.1 coordinate 1,509,181,815, forward strand.
TTTCTTTTATCTGTCTATGTCTTGTTAAAAATAGAATTATTTCCTTTTTTGGCTATTGTTTCTTATAGTGTTTGTCTCCTCTTTTATGTAACTATGCTGGATAAACCAACAGATTTTAAAAAATGCACTTCTTTTGTGCATGAGATCCCAAACTCAGATGTCCATAAGGAGTGTGTTTATTTCCTGCGAGTCAGGCACTTGGATACGCCTTGTAGAATCAGTTCTAAATTCAGCCCTAGAGCACTTGCAGATAGAAGTAATAAACTAATTTTAAGGGGTCTTCTTCCCTCTTACTTCTTCATTATGAGCTCAATCCTCCTCAAAAACTAGTAAAGCTGCTCCTTTGGAGGACCACAAATGCTCTCTGCCAAAGTCCCCTAGGTCTTCCTCGGAGCTGCTCTCAAAATCCAGGAAAATCTTGGATCTGACCTTGTTAGATCCAAATACCTAACACTCAGATCTGAAGTCTTTGGATCATAAGGCTTCAGCTCCTACCATCATTACAATAAGTTAAACCGCCCCCTGCCTTGGATCCTAAGTCATTGGAACCTAGGCCGGGCACATCTTTTAGAAGTACAACTCCAGAATATGTCTTGAAGCCAATTTTGCCCACATTGCCTGCTCAGCTTCTTCAAACTCCAGAGAAGCTTTCCAGGACCCCATCCACCGGTTCCTCTAGGTCCTCCAGAAGTTTGTCAGCAGCAGATGTGAATAGGATAATGAGAAAGTTCCTCAGAGCTCAGATCCAGATGGGGGGGGCTTACAAACTGTGTTCCCTATCAGATCTGTGAGTATGTCTGTTACGTCAAAGAACATCCTATTTTCTTCTCCAATCCATCTTGTGGTTTCAGAGTCCCAGGATCTGAGATCCCCAAGAGGTTTGGTGTCAGATCCGAGGAAAGTTCCTTCCTCCACTCCAACTGCTTCCTTGACTGGTTCTGCTCTGGCACGTTTGGATCACAGTGGGTCTTTGAGCTGAAGTGTTGGCATCAGATCCTAGGGGATAGGTTTGGCTTTGATTTTGTCAAATTTGTCCCTCCCCTTCAGATCCTTGACCCTGGACAATTCAAATCAATTCCCCTTCGAGACTTGGATCTGTGGATGGCTTCAATCTACCTTCTTTTGGGAGTTTTGGCTCTGAGAGGGCAGATCAAGGCTTTCCTTGTCCTTCAGCTTTCAAGGTGGTGGAAAAGGCTTTTTCTCTTTAAAGAGAATCATCTTCTCATGTTTCATATCCTATCCCCTTTCTCTTATCACCTCCGAGCGCTGGGTTGGTCGTGAATATTGCAGAGGGACACCCAATTCTAATAAGTCTCCAGCAATTTCTAAGTGCAGGAACTTCCTTCTCCTCTGTCACTTCTCCAGAAGATCCTATGGAGGAGGTATACTGGAAAAGAATGTACGAAAAGGAGGCACATAGAGTTTCCCATGGAGTCCTTCAAGGAAGATACTGACTTTGATGATGACAGGGAGCCTCCAGGTCAGCACCAGATGACACCTGCTTTAGAGATATTTTAGAAATCCTGAAAAAGAAAGGTGTTTGGTCATTTTAAAATCCTTCACCAGAAGAGTCAGTGTTCTTGGAGACTTTTGGTTCTGGCCCATCTACATCTTGGGTGACCCCCCCCCACCCAGTGGATGAACTTACTGATCTTTTTCCCACTGGACATGGATGGAGTCGGATATGGTCGAGCCCATCCCCAAACATCCCAATGAGTTTTTAGCCCTACCTAGAGACAGACCCCACTGGTGCAAAGGAGTCCCAGTTGATGCTATTGTGGTGGCAACAGCCATTAAGAAAAAGCTAGTGGAACAAAGCTCTTCTGTCCATCCACCTAACAGAGAGACTAGAGCATTGGACATATTTGGAAAGTGAGTGTTTGCCTCAACTACCTTCACCCTTAAGTCACTAAATTACCCGGTGTATTTTATTAGACATCAAAGAAATTTGAATTAGGAACTTTCAAATACTGTCTCAGAGTCTATGTCTGCTGAGGATTTCAAAAGAACATCCTCTCAACTGGCCACTCTTTTATCTATATCAAACACTTCAATGAGGTTAATCTCTCACACAGCTGAAGGTACCTCATGAGCAGCCAGTTTAGGCATTGTCATAAGGAGACATGCCTGGATGTGGCTATGTGACATTTCAGAGCTTTTTAAGACGTCCTGTGTTAATGCCCCATTTGATGGCACTTCCTTGTTTGGGCCATCAGTAAAGAATATGCTTACCCCCAGCTTATAAGATGGAAAAAGCCTGTGGGGATCAAGTTTTCTGTTCCTCAGAGAACTTTGTCTAGGAACCAGAGAAGTGGTAAGAAAATGTTCTATAAATCACAGTGATTTTTACAGGATTCGCATGGGGATAATTCCTCCAGAGGCAGAGGAGGAGAGGAGGCCCGCAGAACCAGGGCTTTAGAGATTCTTTTTCATGCAGGCCTTTTCAGCATTCTTAAAGTGCTGCCTAACTGTCTAGCTCTGCAGGCAGTTGGGGGTCATTTATTTTGGTACGTAGATGCCTGGGCAAGTATAACACAAGATTTATTCTTCTGTGTGGTGACATGCGTGAATGGCGTTCCTTCGTTGAAGGTTGTGCGTTAGGCCTGGAAAGCCAGCATGTAAAAATCTACTGCCAATCAATAGTGGACCGGAGTTCCGCTGTGGCGACCCCTAACCGGGAAAAGCTGAAAGACACAAACAAACAAACGAATAATATTCAGAAGCTATTACATACCATTTTCCCTTCTTCATCATTGCCAAATGAAGAAACTTCCTGACATTCCACCCAGTCAGAGGAAGGCCACAGCATTAAATATCCAAAAGCTGCTAGAAAAAAAGAGTCATCTGGAAGGTCCCACCAGACCAGATAGTATTCGGACCTTATTTACACTTCTTTTTGGTGCCAAAGAAAACAAAGTACCTCAGACCCATTTTGGATCTAAGCAATTTGAACTAGTTTGTAAAGAAAAGAAAGTTCTGAATGGTTACAAGTTCAGTGTATCCTGCCTTTTCTGTACAAGGACAATTGGATGTGCTCTATAGATCTTTAGGATATACTATCACATCAAAATTAACAGACAATCCAGAGGACATCTTAGCTTTTGGCTGGGAGCCTGTCATTACCAAGTCAGAGCTCTGCCCTTTGCACTCACCACAGTCCCCAGGGTGTTTACCAAGTGTATGCCAATTTGCAAGTTACGTGGGGCTGAAGGATTCCAGGTGTTTCCATATCTATATGACTGGCTCCTCACCACCCTTTCCAGGCACCTACTAAAGCAGGCCAGATTTGCAAATCTTTGGGACTAAATCTTGCCAAATCAAAACTTACACCAGTTCAGAGCCTGGAGTTCAGTTATAGATACAACAACACATGTAGCATCTTTGCCTCTTCACCATGTTGCAGATATTAATAACCAGGTTCAGGCTATCTTTGCCCACCCATCTCCACCGTGAAGGTTGGTACTTCAAGCACTAGGGAATGGTAGCAGTAATAGTTCTTCTTCCTCTAGCATGCTTGTTTATGCATGTTCTCCAATGGACTTTAGCTGTACAATGATCCATTCTATATCAACCCCTCTATTTTCAAGTAAAGCTCACCCCGATTTGCAAGCAACACATTTGCTGGTGGATACAATCCGACGATTTTTTCTGTGCAGACCCTTTCTCCTACCAAACCCAGTAGCCACAGTGACCACAGACAATTCTCAACTGGGGTGGGGTGGGCATTTCTTGGGAAGAAAGGTCCAAGCCATGTGATCCCCCCAAGAGACTAAGTCATGTATCAATGTCCTAGAGATGAGAGCAGTCCTATTAGCATTGTAGGCATTTCAAGATACTCTCTCTTGGGGACTATTGTACTTGAGACTGACAACATGTCAGTAGTCTGGTACAATAGCAAAGAGGAACTCAATCCTATTCCATTTGCAGACAGGCCATGAGGGTTTGGGAATGGGTGATCTCTTCAGACTGCTTTCTAATTGCAATGCACATTCCAGGGATGAACAATGTGCTTGTGAAAAAACTAACCAGATCCATTCTGATGCTTCATGAGTGTCTCTCAATCAGTCGGTAGCGGAGATAATCTTCTGGTGTTGGAGCCAGCCTTTCTGTGACCTATTTGCCATCCCTCAACAACAAGTGCAGCAAGTACTTCACTCGTATCCCCCTCAGGGGCAGTCACTGAGAGATGCTCTGAAGCAAGCTTGGCCCTCTGGGCTCCTTTATGCTTTCCTTCCTTCCTTAATTCCCAAATTTCTACAGAAAGCAAGTCAGCTGAAGAGCTTGGTAATCCTCAATGCCCCATTCTGGCCTCAGCTAGTATGGTTCCCCTTTCTACTGTCTCACCTTTGTTATCCTCCATGGATATAGGAGCCTACTCAGGATCTCTTCTCTCACCTGTCAGGGATTCAACATCTTGACATTCCGGACCTTGAATTAACCACATGGTTTCTCAACTTCCAGTAATAGTTAGACAGCCCAGACTTTCTTCACCTGTATGTGACATTATTTTGGCTTCTCAAAAAGATTCTACCAAAAAAGTTCACAAGAACAAATGGAAGGAGTCCTCCATTTGGGCATCAGATAAGGAAATTGACACCTTTTCTGCTCCAATTTGTACTATTCTTCATTTTTTGATAACCTTTTTAAAGAAGTAGTAATTTCCTCTACAATTAAGCATCAGCTGGCAGCAATTTCTAATTTTCACACAGGGAATAAATCTTTGTCCTTGGCTTCCTCTAGGTTGTGCAAAACTTTTATGAAAGGCATTTTTCTTCTGAGACCTCCGATTAAGGACTCAACACTGCCTTGGGATCTAACACCTTTATTTGAGGGTTTAACACAATAAACATTTGAACCATCAGACAAATATGATCTAAAATTTCTATCATGGAAAACTGTTTTTTTTTTTTTTATAGGTATCACTTTGGCAAAAAGAATATTCAAACTCCAGACTCTTTCATCTAAAACTCCGTACACTATTTTTCATAAAGATATGGTTTCCATGTAGACCAACCCTTTTTTTTTTGCCTAAAGTGGCTTCTGAAATTAACATCAACCAGTCCATCCACTTAACCAGTTTTCTTTCTGAATTTTTTGAAAGGGGGGGGGTCATGAAACCAGATAAAGGGGGTGGTATGGTCCTTATGTGGAAACATGATTACATACAGAAAATGCTTGAATTTCTGGAGACAGATGCATATGCCTACAGCTCTCTGAATGAGCAAAATGTTGCATATAGGAAACGTAAAGGACATATACAAGATTTATTTATAGATGGCCTGATTACTGTCCAAGAACATCAATATTTGTCTGTAGATTATCTCATTACTCCAACTATTTATGGGATTCCTAAAATACATAAGTACACACACCAACCCCCTTTTTGACCTATTGTAAATGCTAGAGGCTCCATCACACAGCCACTAGTGAAGTATCTTGATGTTGAAATGAAAAAACTATTAAAGACAGAACCATCATTGTGTAGAGATTCATGGGAATTTTTAAGTAAGATCAACACAGTAGTTTTTGATAGTTCCTTCATTTTTATAACTATTGCTGTAAAGGACCTCTACACTGTGATTACCCATGATACCGGCACTCAATGGTTCTGTGAATATCTACATAGGAAAAATCTACCTCAGGATAAAATTAATCCACTGGAGCAGTTATTGGATATAGTTTTGAAAAATAATTTTATTTTGTTTGAACAACAACTTTATATTCAAAAATAAGGGGTAGCAATGGAATCTGCTTGTGGCGGCATGTACGCAAATATCGTCATACTAGAATGGGAGAAAAGATTTTTAATGACCTCTCATTAGTTCCCATTCTTCCACTTATATACCCACTTCCTGGATGATATTTTTATTCTGTGGAGCAGACCTGAACAAAGCATAGAACCATTTCTTTAATATATTAACAACATGATCCCTTTTTAAAATTTACACACACTATAAATGAGGTAGAAATTGCTTATTTGGATGTGTTGCTAAAGAAAGACACTGAGAATAATATCTGTGTCTGAGATCCTTCGAAAAGTAACTTATTCTAATAATGTTTTGCATTTCATGAGCTGCCATCTGTTTCCATAACAAAGAGGTGTTCTAAAAGGGCAATTTGTTAGAGCAGCCCAACTGGTCACTCACTATGGTGCAGTGACTAAGACCTGGTTGAAGGCTCTAGAGAGCACTCCTGCATTCCCAGGCTATAACTCATACCACACTTTTCGGCCATCTAGCCTGGACCAGAACACCAAAGGTGGAGGTGTGTCCATATTCATTAAGGATATCAACACCTCCAGGCTAGTTGCGCAGCATAATGCATCCAAGGTTATCCAAGTGCAACTAACTCTGGGCAAAACTGCAATCCAAATTGTAGCTTGCTACAGATCCCCCACCATGCCCCAGGATTCCCACTCCTTTTTTCTTGATATACTGGAAAATATTAGGGTTCAACCAAACGCCCTAATAATGGGCGATTTCAACTACCCCACCATTAACTGGGAAAATTACTCATGTACCAACTCCTTTGCTCAATGCTTTCTGAAATTCATAAATTCCAATGCCCTGGATCAACTTATCCACACTCCCACCAGGGGCAGCAATATCCTAGACCTAGTCATTACCAACATGAGTGACTGGTGTTCCACATCTGAAATCAACTCCTCATTGGTCAGATCCGACTATAAGCTAATCACTCTAGATATCCGCATCCCGCCCCCACCCACCATTAAGGAAATCACGGTAAAGATTTTCTACAAAGCCAACTTCATGCTTCTTAAGACAGAAGTGGTGAACTTCATGACACCCATGCAGATGGACAATACAGTTATGACTGCTGAATCCTACACAAATGCACTCCATAAGCACTTACACGAGTATATGAATCATGCTATACCAAACAGAACCAAGATGCTATCCTCCATAAAAAGGAAGCCAATCTGGTGGTCTCCTGCCATAAACAAACTCTGTAACAGAAGGAAGAAACTATTGCAAAAGAGAGTAACATCCCATGAGTGGAGGAGCTGCCTAGTCACCCTTAGTAAGCAGCTGAGATCTCTTATAACATCCTCCAAAGCTATCTACGAAAACAAAATTGCCACTGATTCTAAGGGCAACCACAAAGCATTCTATAGCTATGTCAAGAATCTCAATGACAACACCCAGATCTGCTCTGAGTTACAGCACAACGGCACAAAAATTACAGAACCAACTGATACTGCCAACAACCTGGCAGATAGTTTCAGTTTGCTAACTTTACCCCCTCTCACCCCCTAAAGGGCCCATATCTATACAGGAAGAATGCAGAGTCTCTGTAATCACATCTATGCAGGTAAAAGCTGCACTCTCTAAAACCAAAACCACAGTATCCATGGGACCGGAAAACATCCCAGGCTGTGTTTTAAACAAACTTTAGAATGAATTGGCTCCCCACCTAAGCAACATGTTCAAGCATAGTGTCACATCAGGCTTTGTGCACACTGAATGGTGCACAGCAACAGTTATCCCACTCCAAAAAGGGGGAGCCACCACTGATCCTGGGAACTATTGCCCTATTAGCCTGACAAACCTGGTCTGCAAGGCCATGGAACGTATCATCATGGAACTCATAAACAAAGACATTGGTAACCTCCAAACTCTGGACCCCACCCAGTTCGGGTTTGTGAAAGGCAGATCATGCCTTCTGAACCTGATCGACTTCTTTGAGGCAGTCACCAAAGCCATAGACGAGGATAAGGTGGTTCACACAGCCTATCTTGACCTCACTAAGGCTTTTGACACCATCCCCCATTCTGGATTTACATCTAAACTCACTAAACTAGGTATAAATCCCTAAGTCACAAGATGGGTTGCCAACTGGCTCACTGACAGAACCCACACTGTAAAAGTTTCAAACTCCAAATCTGACTTCAAACCACAGACAAGTGGAGTACCACAGGGTTCAGTCCTGGGACCTCTCCTGTTTGGTATCTACTTCTCTAAAGTACAGGCTAACACAGAAGGCCTCTGGCTAATGAAGTTTGTAGATGGCTGCAAACTAGGAGCCATAGTCGAGTCCCCAAATTATGTGGACATCCTACAGAAGGGCCTCACTGAGACACATGCCTGGTGTCAAAGGCATGGCCTCAAGCTCAATCCCAAAAAATGCATTGTCATCCCCTTTGGTAAAAACTCTGTACCCATGAACTACCACATAAATGGCAGTCTACTTAATTCCGAATGTGTGATAAGAGACCTTGGGACACAGGTGGACAGTATTCTCTTCTTTGATAATCACATCGCCACAGTAGTCAGGAAATACTTCTATGTGGCACACCTCATCACAAAAGGGTTCTCATCCAGGAAAAAAGAGGTCATTGTTCCCCCTCTACTCGGCATGCGTTAGACCCATTATAGAGTACAATGCCCCTTTTGGAATGTACCTCACAAGACATCTGCAGCAGCTGGAAAGGCCACAAAAGTACCTCACAAAGAGGATTACTGGCCTCAAACGGATGCCCTATACTGACCATCTCAAAAAACTCCAGCTTTACTCTGTAGCATATCGCCTACTCCGAGGAGATCTCTGCCTAACATATAAAGCTATGTTAAACCCAGAGCTGTTGGACATGCTACCCCTTAAAAAATCCCAATCACTCCGAGCTACATGCTCTTGGGACCTAAACCTTGTCACCACAATAAACAGGACATACTGGAGGGATAGATTCCTGTCCCAGAGACTTCCTATACTCTGGAACAAGCTACCATCTATGTCAAGCAAAGTTCCTCATTAGCACTCTTCAAGAAAAATCTTGATGAGTGGATGGGAAATAGGAAATGCACTCCAGGGATCACTTCTGTGGCTCTGCTCGACAGGGGCACAGGAAATTAACTTTCTTGGGTGGCGTAAGCCAGGGAACCTTGTTGGTTAGGCTTACATAGGCCCTTGAGCCGATAGCATAGTACATGCCTATGAACCTATGAACCTATTTAGTTATGAATGCCATAATCTTTGAGACATGTTTTTCAGAAGGGGTTAAAAGTATCATGAATGAGAAAAGGGAAAATGGCCATTTCATTCCTTTATTGAAACCTAATGACAATATGTCTGCTAATGGTATTACTGACTTATCAGCAGATGAACAGCTACATATTGCCAATACTTCTGTAGATACCCATCAAGTAGTAAGTGTTAATACTAATAAGAATAATTATAAATTTTGTTTTACCACAACTTTTCTACTGATGCATATTATATAAAAGCTATTTTAGAAAAGAATTGGCCACTTTTGATAGGTGTCATTAATATAAGAGGAATAATTGGAGAAAAAACAGTTTGTGTTTTTAGAAAAGGAAACAACATCAAATCTTTATTAGAACACCAGAGTAAAACAAATAAGGGTGGTTACATGTATAAATGTGGATCATGCAAATTTTGTCCCTATATATTGGAAGCCAATGAAATATGTATTAAGAGGATGAGAATAAAAATTAGAGACAGGTATTGCTGCTTTACTGAGAAAGTCGTATATTGTGCTATATGTGAATTCTGCCTTTGTTTTTGCAAACCTGAGCATAAGCTCAAACATAGAACTGGACAACATTTAAGAAATATTACAGACCACTGTGAAACCAATCCATTAGCCAAACATATCACACAATATCCAAACCACAGTTTTAAGTTTATAGTTTTAGACGTAGCTAATCCATCATATACATGGTCATATCTCCTTGAGATGAACTAATTGAGCTGGCAGATCCGTTTGGACTCAGTACATTGGCCTGAACTAAATGACAGCATGTCTATAGCCAGTATTTTAAAACTGAAAGCTCTGAATAGATAGAATTATTTATAGTAGCTAGTTTTTAGTGAGAATGTCATATGTATGTAAATAGTATGAAGGACATGAAGTCTGAAACTCAAGATGTCTATCGCATTATCTAGTGATTTCAAGTTGGGGAGGAATAACTTCAGAGACAAAGTGTAAAATATGTCTTGTTATATAGTTAAAGTTGCTAGAATAATGTGTTTTGCACTAGTACACATTTTTCTGAAGGGCATGAAGTCTAAAACTCTGATGTCTTTCATTACATAGCGACTTCAAGTTAGAGACGTCACAGCAAGGAAAAAGTTTAAAATATTGCTGTTATAACCATAGAAAGTTAGTAGAAACATGTGTTTTGTGACAGCATGCATTTTCTAAAGGATTATTAAGTCAGAAACTTCATACGTATGTAAATAGTATGAATACACATTTTTTATGTTTGCTTTTTAAAATACTTCATAGTTTTTAATGTTAGGGTACATGTTTTACTATTTATGCTCATTTACATGTTTCACGTTTCCTTAATGTATATGTTTTTAAATCACATCTTTTATGTGTAAGACACTGTGCTTTTAAATATGAGTCAGGAAGTGATGTCACGCTTTAAAAGTATTTAACCAGGTAGTCATTTTTTTTTTTTTTGCAATTGTCTGATGAAGTTCCTTGTAAATGCTTTTTGGAATGAAGGCACCAACTTGCAGTTTGAAAAATAAATCCAACACCTGCTTGTGAAGGCTTGAGCTTTTTTGTGACTAATGTTTTAGATGCATTGAAAGTGCCCTGAAGCTTTGGAAACTGGACAGCTGTTATATCCTTAGTAGTTTATAACCTATATAGTGAAAGCAGCAGTGATCATAATGAGGAACATCTGAGGACCAGTAAACATGTACCAGACTATCACCTAAGCACCGTCTGCAAGTAACAACTTTATTGCGGAGCTGAGTGCTGTGTTGTGTAGCATTTGTGGGGATGATACACAATATTGCCAGCTACTATGTGAAAACATGGAGTCCTGGGAAGATACACTGATTGGTCTGCTAAATTATATGGTGGCACACATCACTTCAATGTCAGTGGCAATGGGAAGGATTGCTAGTGCCACCATCAATGCGCAGACAGACAGACTATGTTGACTAAGATTGAAGTAAAATATGCAGTCAAGAGAGATGTGCATGGGGCTGTCACAAAGTATGTAATGACCTATGTCAGTCACTATTAAAACAACAACAAGCTTTCATTGGCAGAATACAAAAACATCAGACTCCATCCAAGTCATGCGTCCCAGGTCACACACCATCACTGTCAGGGGATAACACAGATCCCGCTACACCACACCAGTGTAGTAATCCTAGCTAATAATCATGGAAGAGCAGCTTACCCACATCACAGACAATATCATCCCTGGCGTAGTGTACCCATCACTTTTAGAAACCAATTCTGCCTCCTGAGATGTCCCTCCCAACCCCTGCATATATACAGCCATTTGTCATTTTTTTCACTAGCCTCCTAACGTAATGGTAACTAACTCCCTTCTACTCTCCCTCTTCAGAGGTGTATGTGGGTATGCCTGTAGCACAGTGTGGCCCAACCATGCACTAATCAGCATGGCCTGATATTCACATTTCCTGCAATTAAAGCAAATGTTGATGTTTTTAGCATGGTAGCTCATTTGTAATATCTCTGCATCACAGTTCTGTGGTCTGGTTTTAGAATAGTCAGATGGTTAAAAATCTTTCTTCCCCCAACACCTCAGGGTCTTATTATTCAATCCACAGAGCTGTCTGATTGAAATATAATAATAAAAAATAAATAAATAATAATAATAATAATTATCTCGTACACACACAGTCATTTTCTTGCATTCCCAGAAAATGAAGCCTTTGACTAGTACTCTATTTGGCCTCCAAGCTCTTACTAGACAATCTCCCCAGTCTCCAATTCAAACCTTTAGTTATCTTCTTTAAAAAAATACTCTAGAGATTATGCTGGGTACTGAATATACCTAGCTGTGCCAAAAAATATAGAACTATCTGGCATTGTAATAGTGATGTGTGCACCCCAACAGCACCTTACTGTGCTCAGTATTAAGAACTAATAATAACAATTAATAAAGATAATACGGATAAAAAACAATGAATGGCTTCAATGATTAGTTCATATTGCTAGGACTACCCACATATTAGGTTATCTGATGTCCTGGCAACATATTTAATATTAAGTTATAACCAGCAAGAAAAAAAAACATATCCCAGTAACTCAAAGCATCTGTTCTTAGTGATCACTCTGGAGCAGGAAATTACCAGTAAGCCCTGGCATTAGCTGCTTGTATATAACTTCTTTAGCACCTTCATCTCATAGTTACAGGCCATGGACTGGCTAGGCATAAAATGTTACAATGCACTTTATATGACTGGGAGAGACGTGAAATGTCTTGCTAATGAGTGAGATGTTATCTGATTTAAAAGGTTATTATAGGATTGCATTACTGTCATTACGTTGAGGAATTATTTTAGTTCTTTATTAATTGTACTATTGAGATGCTTGATCATAAACTAATTGGAAGGAAGTTATGCATTTTATATTGGAATTATTAGATTTTATCCAATCTCCATTCTAAACCATGATTACAAATGATGTGTCCATCATGGCTGTAGGTTGGCTAACTGTATGGCTTCATTAATAAACACTAACCAAATGGGCTTTATCCTAGGGAGCAATACAGCTGACAATTTGTTAAAACATTTCTTGTGATAGATTATACTGATTGAAGGGGGGGGGTGCCCTTACTGCAGGTACGTCTGAATGCTAAAAAGACATTTAACATGGTCAGCTGACAATTTCTGGTTTTAGTACAAGAGCAAATAGCCTTTTATCCCATGCTGATAAAAAAGTTAAGGAACTTTTATATAGGTGCAGAAGCCAAAATACAGATTGGAGCAAATAATTCTTCTTCTTCTAAATTGTTCAGAGGTACAAGACAAGGATGAATATTGTCTCCCTTACTCTTTGTTCAATATTTAGAGCCATTAGCAGTGAAATTAAAGGCAGCTATAGTGCAAGAGTATGATTTGTTGGGATGCAAATGAAAATGTCTGTTGAATTGGAGGATTTATTGCTATACCTCAGATAACTCAACATCGACCTGCTGAGGGTTTCTCAGATTGCAGAATAATCTGGTTCATTCTCTGGCTCCAAAGTTAATGAGGAAAAAAAAATAAAAGCTGTCAAGACACATTATTTCCTTTCACTAAGTTAATATACCATTGTCTACTTCTGGCGAGGTACAACTCTATTACTAACATTGAATTGATTTTTGTGAATCTTCTTAGTGAATCCATTTATAAAAATAACTTAAACCTGCTCCTAAAAACTCAAAACTCCTGCAAATATTAGAAAATGCAGTAGTTAAGACACTATTCAAAGAATACGGTCAGTCATATGGTTTGTGTTTCCTTTGGCTTTAAATAAATTACATGGTGTCCCAATGTCCATAACCACTGTCCTACTGAAAATATAGAGGGACAGATTTTAAACTTTGTTTATGATGAGTATAAGCACAAAATAACTGAGAAAGTACTTTTTTTGGCAATTGTACAGGGTAGGGTAGGCTTGTCCGATCTTGTTATATGGTAGACATATACTTTTTAAGATTGTCTTGGCATTGTTAACGTAATCCTGGTAGGATATAGCCCTTGGCTTGATGGGTGTTTGAGCACTTTATGACTGCTTGAAATTAAATAATCTGAAATAAGCCAAGCTTCTGCTGAAATGCTTCCTGTGCCTTTAACTTCCTTCTCAACAGCACTAGACTGTGCTAATTTGCAAGAATGGAAGAAGTATCTTATTCTGATAGCATATCCAGCAGTTTTTATTTTTTTTACCCCCTTAGGAACAGACATTTTAGGAAAGGCCATGATTTAGAGCACTGAAGCAGTTGATATCAGTGGGGAAAAGTATTACACAGAAAATGATGAAAAGATTCTTTGTGGTAAGTGAACAACAGGGTTTAGTCTATATGTAAGTCGTGTAAAATGGCGTCAGAGACTATAAAACTTCAACATTCCACTGAAAGAGTGTTTTCAGTCTCTTGGTTTCTGGAAAACAGAAATAGAGATCAATGGCACTATAATATTTAATCCTAAACTGATGCACATACTACAGGTTAGTATACAAATACTGTATTAAAGATACCGAAGTCTCCTTATCCCCATGGACCTCTGAGCTGATCTGTTACTGTTGACTAAGCATGCTACAGACTCAAGGGTTTGCAAGTTCTCTGCTCTGCATTGCTAGTATTTATTTAACACAGCACATTGAGCTAGTTTCTTCCCAAATATTTTGCCTTATTGTTGGAGATGTGAGGAGCCTGTGACTGGGGACATCTGCATATATTTAGAGTTGCCCTAAACTGTTACTGTTTAAGAAAGATACACAGCTGAGCCTAGACTGTCCTTGGGATTAGAAGGTTAAAATCATCCGATGGCTATTGCTATTGGGGATTATACAAAGTGTTGAACTGACTAGAGTTGAGTAGGCAGCCCTCTACCTGACCATGTTGCTTGCTTAAAATGTATTAGTAAACAATGGCACCAAAACATCAGTTCTTATTTACAGGACCTTCATTTATTACTGTCACAAATGAAGTAAACTGAGTTGTGAACTGCATACCTCGAGCAAGAAAACCTACAAGCACAAGTGGTGCTTGTTATCAGGTTGTCCTTATTACTAGTTATACAGACTGAGAATGGTAGATGACCCACATTGTCAGGCTGTGCATTGATAAGAATAATACATGATAATATATCCTGAGTTTGTTTTTCAGAGCAGACAATTTAATTTCTTTTCAGTGGCTGGTGTCATTGCAGAAACGTGCTGTAATATACTACTGTTAGATTTGTAAACAGGTTTGTATTTTGTTTTGTTTCATGTTTAAAATGAAATCTGCTTGATTATCTAATGTCCATTTTATTTTAATTCTTTGAATAATGCTGGCTTTCTCAGAAAAATTCATTTTTTATGATATTTAAATTAAAAACTTGTAAAAATGAATTATCTAAGCAATCAATGACCCAATGTAAAAAGGATAACGATTTCTAAATCTGGCTGTTGTCAGGTTATTCCTTTGATTTCTCTCTCTCTCTCTCTCTCTCTCTCTCTCTGTCTGCTGGGTAGTATAAAGAATACAAAAATAACAGCAGTAATACAGGCCTTATTAGGACCCATACCTCAATGTTGACGTGTGTGTATGTGAGAGGGGGGAGAACATATATGAAGGTATAGACAGGTATATTATGAAGCACATGGAGAGTGAGACAGAGAGAGAGAGAGAAAGGGAGAGAGATTCCCTGTACAAAATAAATCTTAAGCTTTAATAATTTATTATTCATATATTTTTTTTATATATATATTTCACTTTATTATGATCTCTTAGTAGTCCAGATGAGACGGGGCATGTCATTACGCAAGTAAGAAAGTAAAGCTTTAAAAAGTTAAATCATCTAATTGAAGTCGCACATTAAGTTGCAAGAGCTACAGACCAAGGTCTGCAGGTATTGTTATGTTTTGATTGCAGTTTCCACAAAGCACTATTAAGTACAGGAGACAAAAATATCACTGTTCATGTTTCTGAAAAAAATATACATGTAACTTATTTTCTTTGCAACGTGCAGAGTGATAATTGTACAGCAGGTTTTGTTGTTTAAATTATTCCTATTTCAAAGAAACTCAAGGTTATACAGTAGTTTACAAATATAATTCATGGTGGGGTTGTATCATGTGTGTCACGGCTGTATTATTTTTAGTGCAAGACTATATTTTCTTCTACTGCTTGTTAAGCCATTATCTCAGAAAAAAATCAGGCTTCCTTAATAATGCACGTTTTTCTTAACATTACAATTTCTTGTTTTGACTACTGCTTTTATGTTCTACAGTGTAAACAAGAGAGTAGCAGCATTTTCCCCAATATTTTCTTATGTTTTCCATATGATTTGTAGTCAGACAGGAAATAATGTAAATTGTGATAAGAACACAAATATGCATAAATGCACATTACAATAACTTATCATTTGAAACAGTTCAGATATGAACATGCATTTTAAATTCAGGATTACTTTGCCTAGGAGTCAAATATTTTACAGTTGTAATAATTATTGTTATGGTATACATCATTCATATTAACATTTTTTTGGATCAGTTTTGCAACATATTTTTAAATCAATTGATCAGATTACATAAAATTAGTATATTATTCTTGGCAGAATTTAAACCCATTTTTTTTTCACCAAGCTTTTTTTTTTTCAAGAGAAATATACTACTGGTTTACATAAATTTCAGCATTAGGGTATGTTTCTGTACAGTTCAAGAAGGAATTCTAGATGCTATGTCAGCTCTGTGATTAAGATTTTCTAAACAAAATTCTGTTCTCTTCATATTAGACTATTCCTTCTGTACCCTATAAAGTTTAATTAATGCAAGCCTCAGTCTGCCCTCATTTGGTGACAGAAGGGATAATATGTTAATATAAAAGTACTGTTTCTTGCAATCTGGATACCCCTATTTCACCTTGCAATGAGAGATTAGAAAAGTTATACTTTAAAGATTCTGAATTACATCTGCTGACATGTCCTGGGGACAGATTGTTAATGAATGATCAAAATTATTCTTTCCAAAGATTTCTGAACTAAAATGTAACACGAGTCATAAATATATGTTAGAAAAAAAGGATAATCTTTAGCTATATGACTTAAGGGCATATTTTTCTTCCTCAGAGCTTATTTTCGGATTCAAGTAGTTTTCTGATGTCAAAGGAGTCAAAGATTACTGTTGGAATGATTTTAGACCTTGAGATGGACAACAGAAATGGCATAGCTAACATCCAAGTATAGGTAGACACTTAAGAAAAAAACAATTTAATTAGCAATTAAATCAATGGATAAGGTCTATGAGAACCTGGAGTGGAGTATATTTAACGGTTTCACATAAAAATTGATGTTTGAATAAGCTGGTAAGGGTCAAAGGAAAAGTAAACATAACTAAAGTTATTAAGTTACCAAAGAGAGAAAACAAGATGCAATACTAGTGTGGCAGTTAGCATAGTAGATTAAGGCTGTGAATTATTACTGCGCTGCTTCCTGTACTGTGGGTTTGATTCACTCAGTCTCCATTTGTTTACTGTGTGACTCTGTGCAAATCACTTATCCATACAATGCTCTGGGGCAATTAAGAAATTGGGCTAGCCTCTTCCCCAGTCTCATGAACTACATGCCTAATAACTATTTCTGAGCCAGTTGTGCCCAGTCAGCCTTCCACTGGGAAATGCTGCTCATTGCAATGTGGTCTTAAGTTCTGCATGGTAGCACTGTAGTTTTGCATGGAGGGATACACTTGTATGCATTTTTGAGTTACTATATCAAACAGTCCTGTGGAGGAAAGCAATGAGTCTTCTAAAATGGTAAACCTGTCCTACTACAGGACTTTCCTCTCAGAAACAATAGTCACTTCAGCTATATTGTTTGTATTTCCCACAAATAAGTGTAGCTTTTGATTACATAAGCAAGCTATGTAGGTTGTTGTCTCCTGATGAAAATGCATTTGTAAACGTAATACTTTGCATACATGTCAAATGCTCCAGATTTTGCAGAATGACCCTGATCTCGCCTCATATTTTTGATACATCCTTCATATGATTTTCAGTTTTCTGGTAAATCATTGAGGACTACAGTTAATCAGTAATGCCAACATTACACTTTCAAAGCTCTTATTGTTCAGAAAATTAATGTTGATTCAAACCCTGACATTCTACAACCTTTTTAAGTGAGTTAGAGTGATATTAAAATTTTTGCCTGTTTTGGGGTTCATTGATTATTTTATTCATTTATTTATTTGTTTATGTATGTATGTATGTATGCATGTGGAGTTCTGATCCAAGTGGATAATTTTTAGGCTAATCTCAATGTTTACAATCAAGAAATACAGTACAATATTATAAAGAAAGTAAAACACAACAATTTATATAGAAATGGCAGCATATAAGAGAATCAATGATTAACTAAACAGTTGTACAACAAAGATGTTTTATGAATGACAGTACATAATCAGGCAATATGTTTATTAACAGGATTTGAGCCAAATAGTTGTATTGTCTTTGCAATTAGTAGGAGGCCATTAGTTAAGCTGAGTACACATACTGTGATATGCAATTATGTTTATTTAACTTAAGCAATGTCTTCCTACCAAACTAAGTACATACACTGCAGTATGTAAGCTAGTAGGAGATCATGATTTAAGCTAACTCCAAATAATGCAAACACGTTTCCCACATTTACAGTAGGAAAAAGGAGTATCCTAAGTTGTGTAGTACTAAGGTATAGGAGGAAATCCAGCTGGAATCTTTATGTATGATGAGAAAAAGTAGAAATGATGCACATGGAGGCAGGAATTAACAGCTGTTTGGTATATATTATAGGAGAGAAAGCAACACTGTAACAGAAATGAAACCCTAAAGGGGGAGGCTACAAGACTGAAATGAAGGGACTACTGTTAAGGAAAGATGAAGTGATAGTCATTTACTGATTAGAATTGTGTTACCTGCTGACTGCACGCTTTGGCTGTTAGTAAGAAAGCCTTGGAGGGGGCAGATCAGGAAGGGAGCAAGAGTGCAAATAGCAGAGCAAAGACATATTGTTTGGAGACCTTTTGTGGAATCCTGAAAAGCATGGGTAGATCTGTAGATGGCCATGTTACCTGCATACATACATACAAGGGGAGGGTGGGTAGCACTTGGGAGGTTGTTGACAAAAGGAAAGAAGAGAATGTGAGATAGGACTGAACCTTGTAGGACTTTATTGGAAGGAGATGTGGGCAGGGGGTAAAAATGTGGAACCAATTTGTTCTTTTAATTTTTTTGCAAGGCAAAAAGATTTTGAACTCCATGCCAGCTTGGAGGCTGATGCTGGCTGTGATGAGGGAAAGCAGTTGTATCACAATTAGCACTTGACAATTAAATGTGTAACAGAATTACATAACCTTGAAGAGGAGAGGATGGTCATCTGAGTCAAAGTAAGTTGTTAAGCTGACAACGTTTGCACTAGTTAGTAGTCCTTTATCTCTGTTTATCCACATGCCATGTGTCAGTGCATAGAAGATGTTCATAGTAGTTTTGCCTGTCCATAACCCATATTTAGGGATATATATTATTCTGTAGATTTATACATGATTGGCTAGCTTGGTAAAGATTCATTTTTCTAGGACTTTTCCTGAGGGTAGAAAGAAGTAAGATGGGACTGAAGTCATCAGTGTGACGAGGATTATTTGTTTATCTGGCCAGTTTCTAAAGAGAAAGCATCACATTTTTGAAGAGGCATAAGTTCTATGGGTGTATTAGTAGGGAAAGGATACATTGTTTAGCTCTTTGGATGAACCAGATGATTAACTATGGCCTTGTTCAGAACTCATGACCAAAGAAGTTGAGAGGCATGACACTATGCCAAGTTAGGGTCTATATCACATAGTCGATATCTTATAACTTCGAGCACGTAATGTTAGAACCATTATGTTCAAAGTTACAAAACTTCGACTATGGATTAAAAAAAATGAAGGAAAACAAAATAAACTGTTTTAAGCAGGTGGGCAAGCCCGCACACCCCTGCAGCCCCCACACCCCTCGCTACTTAAATATACCAACTCTGAGATCGCACACCATTGAACAAAATGGAAATCTCTGCTTATGGAGATTTCCATTGAATTGCTTGAACTTTTACAAATTCGAACTTATGGTCTTGACCATATGAGGTTCAACTTGTAAAAGTTCGACTACGTGATAGGAACCTGCCAAGTTATACAAAACAGCTTAGTATGCAAATAACTTGAAGTACAGTAAGGCAAAGTAAGACAAGTAAAATGCAAAGCTGCCATACATTTCACTACACTTAACAAAGAAGAAGGCAAAAACATAAACAGAAGTACTACAGACAAAGTAACAGAGACAATGATGACAAAGACAGGCAGGCAGACATACAGGTAGGCAGACAAAGATTACTAGCATACATTGCAGTTATCTAAAGCAGTAGTACCACAATTAGCACTTAACAATTAAACATGGAACAGAAGTATATAACCTAAATAAATGCAGACATAAAACAAAAATATAAAACAAAACAGCTACAATACAGAACATAGCTAACCACTATTATTATGATTGAAAAGCATGCTGAACAAACTATCTAATTTAATGGAAAAAACCTAAGTTAATCAACAAGATACAACAATGCAGGGTGGGATGGGGTGATTACCTGTCTGTCCTACTGGAAATTAACAGGAGTGACTGTACAGTACTCTTTGCTAGATCTCTTCTCATTGGACTATTCTTTGCAAATATAAAAGTAGGAAATATACACTGGGTAATAATAATAAACATACATTTCCCTTGTATTTCTTTTGAAAAACATAACCAAACAAGCAAGAACATCATGTTGGAACTGAGATGATTGTACAATAAAAGTTTTGTTTTGAATTTCATTTCTTTAATAGCCAAAAATGGTTGCTGCATGATAAAACATTGTGTGCATTTATAAGAAATAGTTTTAAGTTTTATTTTTTGAATGTTCTATTATTTTTTAGAACTGCGTACAACGTTCTGGCTTTCTTCCAGTCTTTTCTAGTTTTCTTATTAGTTTAGTGATCAGTTGGATTGGATCACGTGCTTGTAGAGTTTTACCAGACTAATGGCTTTGGTCAGATGAAGTCCAAAAGCTGAAAACAATTACTTGCAAAATTGTCTGAGTTCTGAAATGCTAAACAGTGTTGTAATCACTTGTTTAGTTAGATTCTGCATAACACTATGGAGTATGACCTCTGAAATTAGTTTGTCATTTATTTTTATAACTGTCTGGTTAACTTGTTATTGTTAAGTAAAACACATATGAATCACATAATTATTAGCTCTGCTAACCAAAAAGTTATTTATTCGTTTTTCACACAGAATATAAGTAATTACTTCTGGCATTTATACAATTCTCTGCACATATTATTGCCATCTTTAGTTATGTAACAGGAAGCTGCCATAATACGGGTTTCCTTCTTTCATTTTACTGTCTTCACGTCATTATTCTGTCATTAATGTATTTTATCATACTGTTCTCCATGTCTTCACTTTCTTTAGCAAACACCTAGCTGCTTATTCTTCCACTTTTAATTTGTGCCTACCTGTACTGGTGACAGGCAGAATCATTTGCCATAAGCAGGATATAAGTAGTTTAAATTCTCTTCAGCTGCCGTTTTAGAAATTGTAACTTTTAATATATTGTTGTATTTTGGCAGAATAGCAGCAGTGCTTCAGACTCTCCTTTTCAGTCTCACAGTCTGTTGCATTGTTTCTGCACCTTTTTTGTTGTTGTTGTTAATGGATAACTCTGACTTGTTAAGTGTGTGCTAGCAAAGTTTTAACCCCATACATCTACCACATTGAAACCACTTTTGTGTTGACTCAGAAAGGTTGTTTTCACACAACTTTCACAAAAAAAAAAAAAAAATAGATAACAGCAAATTCGCCATAAAATTAAAATTGACATGGCCTGATGAAGACATATGCTCTGTAAAACAGCTTCCTGTTCCACCACAGTTCAGCTTATGTACTCGTCCCTTTGTACCTATGCAGACTAAATGCCAGATTCAGAAAACGTTCTCATATCATGCTAAGTGAATTTGCACAATGAGCAGCCACGTGCAGGGTGTGTGGGAATCAGGCAGGCCAGGCAATACAGTAAGGTGTGGCATATGTTAATGGTTGTATAGTGACATGGTAATGAGCAACATTATTAAAATGAGTCTCGCTACTGATCGAGAGACTCACTCAGTCAGCAGTATAGCTAGGGTGGAGCAAGAGGGGTAACTGCCCCTTCGCAAAGTGTTGGGGGAGCAACTAGCCAATCCCAATCTTTTATTAATGCAATACTCACTTTTAAAAACTAGTATTGCATT
Source organism: Protopterus annectens (assembly GCF_019279795.1). Classification (NCBI taxonomy): domain Eukaryota; kingdom Metazoa; phylum Chordata; order Ceratodontiformes; family Protopteridae; genus Protopterus; species Protopterus annectens. The sequence continues at coordinate 1,509,203,596 of NC_056731.1, forward strand.
TGTTGTCAAACTTGAGTGCTGCCATAGTTTGCTATGTAATACAATATCATACTTAGGAAAAAGATGCATCAGGGCGGGTGCTTAAAACAGGGGTATTTCCCAATATACCAAGCAGTAGAGGCTGAGTCCAGTGAGGAGTCAGAGAAGGAACAAGCAGCAGAGCATAATCCTGCCAGAAGGAGGCAGGCACAGTATGCAATAGCACTAGCAAAATGGTAGGGGTTTGCATATAACTTCAGGACAGTATACAATAGTCAGGCAGATGCAGTACAGCAAAAATGATGCATGCAAAACGAACACCATGCTGTGATATTCCATGCACAGGCTGGCCACATCAGACATCAAACAGAGGCACTCAAAGTAACAATGTACAAAGGGCAGAGTACAGTTATCATCATTTGATCAGACTGGGAAAGGACCACATATGTGGATGCCTTTCACAGGGAATTGTATGAGTGTGAGTGCCAAAGCTTATGAATGTATAGCATGCTGTTGTGTGTTCTGTCAGTGCTGGAGGGAGAGAGAGGGTTTTAATATAAAATTTGTAGTGAAGGGCTAGTGTCAGTATAGGTGCATGTCTGTGTTATGTACTGGGAGCTGTGGTAGCGTGACTGTTGATCAGCTGGGATGCAGCCTCATCAGTTGGGCTTGATGCATTGCACATGTCCAGGGCTTGCATGGCAGGGGTATCTACTAGGAGTTGCAGTGGATGTACCATGATCCTGTCTAAATGCTTGTGTACTTCTTGACCATGAGTGATGTCTGCTATGAGATGGGCCATGGGCCACTGCTGTGATGGCCTTGGCCGTGCCGATATTCTCTCATGGGTGTAGCCACGGAAGTGCTAGTACTGTGGGAGCATGACCTTGGTTGTCCATGAACATGATAGGGATGTTGTGATAAACAGGTTTCATGGGCAGCTCCTCTACCCAGGTAGATGATTGTAACAAACAAAACAGGTTCCAGTATATGATTGAGTCTATCCAAATAATCACACATAAGGAACATGCACTCTCATCGATAATCAAGCACATCCTGCTTTATCCTCGTTAACTCTGCCATGGCTGTAGTGGCACTAGCCTGTGCATGTACAACAGCCCTGTACATACACTGTGTTGCAGCCACTGACACATCAATCCCTGAGGGGAGGCTGATAATTATTTCACCAGCAAGCACAATTATTACCCTATCCCATGTGTGTACTTCTCTGTCTGTGGGTGCTAGAGAAACAGTATGTGTCTACTAGAGGCCAGCACACTTCCATGACCAATAATGTCTCCATTAACCTGCCTACATGTGAGATATGGGTATCTTGGGTATCCATATGCATTGTGGCTGTGTCCATGGTCTCTGCAGGCATTGCAGTGGTCACATTCCCTGTATCCAGCTCATACTCTGTACTTGCAGACTGTGCCAGTTCATCCCGGTCATCATAATCAGAGGTTTCTGATCCTCCACTATCAGGTGAGGCAGTTCCACAGTGTTGGTGCTAAATAAAGAATCTTCTTCAATAAAATTAATCAGAGGGAGATTTCGACTGAAATATCTTTTTTGGATGTGACTATATTCAAGGACATTAATGGGAAGTTATCTTCCAGATTATTTAGAAAGGAATGTAGAAAAAAAATAATGTCCTGAGTAGAGACAGTATGCATCCTACCTATATCTATAGGAATATTATAAAAGGTCAGACCATGCATATATCTAGTTTAGATATGGAAGAGGAGCATTTTGACCAGGAGATGGGAATTTTTAGAAATGAATTGTTACAGAGGAAATATCTGAGAAGTGAGGTAAATACTGGGATTCAGCAAGTTAAATATATGAGGAAAGGTAGAGCTAAAGCATATATCAGTAATACTCAGGATACCTATCCCCAACAGTTTAAAGAAAATTATACTGTTAAAAATCTACCCATTCACTTAGAATATGCTGGGAATGTTAAAAAAGTACAAAATGTGATTGATAAAAACTGGTCCATCCTGCAATCAGACCCTGAGATAGCTAGGATAGTAGGCCAGAGGCCAAAGTTGTGTTATAAAAACAAAAATAATCTCAAAAGGTTACTTTGTCAACCAAAAAAGTCCAAGGATGTGATCTATGGTCTTAATAAATGTGGACAATGCAGTGTTTGTGATGTCTTGAGTGATAACAGGATTTTTATACATCCTGTAACAAACAAGAAGTATGAATTTAGAGCCAAGGCAAACTGTAAAACAAGGAACCTAGTATACCTGGCTGTGTGTTTAGCCTGCCCTTCCTTTTATGTTGGCATGACCACTCTCTCACTAAGAGAGAGGGTTAGAGAGCATTTGGCTGCCATCAGAAATAATGAACCAGATAGAAGTGCTCTAGCCAAACATGCTATCTGTGCAGGGGGGTGCATCATTTTCAATTTAAAGTAATTGAATGTATTTTTCAAGATTTAAGGTTTGGTGACATGAAAAATAAACTGGAATTGCGAAAATTAAAATGGATTACTGAGTTACAGGCAGAAAAAGAACCAGGGCTTAATGACAAAACCTCAATCAAGCCCTATTTAAAAACAGGATGTTTATAAAATCTGCTTATACTGTTCATGGTTTATTAAAAACTTTGTACTAGTTTTATGTACATACATATTTCAGTGATGAAATGTTAGTTTGTGTATTAAATTGTTTGAGTTAGCAAGCTATAGTATGTCTCAGACTAGATACCTACTAATATGCTGTCTCTTTAACTTGAGTGTTAAATAGATGTAATTAATTAATCAACTGCAATTTGTTAGAGCTTAGGAAGTATATAAAGTGGTTTTAGCTTATGCTGTTTTATTCATGGTCTGAAGAAGCATCTGTGATGTGAAAGCGCTAACCGTATGAAAGTTTTTTATAATATTTCTGCCGTGTTTCTCCCTCTGATTCGTTTTATTGAAGAAAATTTGTTTGTTGGTGTGAGAGGGAGTTAATTCAGAGTGGCTACACTATTGACTCTCATTGCTAAATAAAGAATCACCTATGAATACAACAAAGCACAATATATTGGGTATGACCCCGCACCATAAATATAAATATAACTGAGATTTACAAATATTAACATGATAACAGTTAATTTTATTGCATACCTTGTGCAAATGGCTATAGAGGGTGAATCCATGATGTACCTGTATATGGTAAATCAGTTAGCTATAATAATTTGGACAGTGATTTTGGGGTGCAGAGGACTTACGGCTATTCTTAAAAAGAAATATTTGTTTTATACGAGGGCATGTCCAGTACAGAACAAATAACCATTTTTCAAAAATGGATCTCCACATGCATTCTAGATATTATATCAGTTACTGAGACCTGACTAAAACCTCATATAAATTACTCAGAGATGCTTCTCCATCCAACTACATTATGCAGTGCAGTGATCTAACAAAGAGAAGTGCAGAAGATATAACCCTTATTCACTCAGATAAGCATTACTGTACACCTTACTCCTTTCAATCATGTATGAATATGAGCTAATATGTTCTTAATAAATTTATGGCCAAGGAGACCATCAAGAAGCTCGGCCACATCAGCCAAACCTGGTGGAAAATAACAATCTCCCCCAATAAATTGACTTTCTTCACATATCCTTGGTGGAAATTTATGTTCATCACCCATCCAGTCATCCAGACTTTTTTTAAAGGTTTCTAGGGAAGTACTCTGCTTGGTAAGTAAGAGCAGACTATTCCAGAACTGGGATGTAGGTTACATTTAGTATATGTCATGCCATTTCATGTTGATGTGATAGTGCAGGTTTAGGTCTCTTGAAAAGGAATTTGCTTTATCTGGGACTCTATTTAGGTGAAGGAGCTCAAAACATTCAGCATCATTCATAGCCATGATGTCTGTGCAGAGGCCAGACCTCAGGAGTATGTATTACACTGAGTAGAGATAAAGCATTTTTATTTTATCAAACTAGCTAAGGTTACTAAGACCTGTTACTAAGCAGAAATGATTCTACATTTACCAAAGGAAATTACACTACATTTCTTGTTTTTGGGGAAGCCCATGACTAATTACCAAAACATTTGTTTGGTCCAGTCTTTGCTGGAGAATTTAAGCATCACAATAGGATTTTTAGTAACAGCAACCAGTTTGCAATCAACAATAAAATTGGTTAGAAATAGTCCTTTATTGGTGTTTCTGTCACAGAAATTTGTTTCTAAGAGGAGGATACCCAAGACAAAGTCCAGTGGGATGAAACTGGTGAGATGTTTCTATCTAAAACAAATATCCCTGACCTTATCAGTATATGTTCTGGCAGACACTCAGTTTCTGATCCAATGAACAATGTTTAGATTAAAGTTCAGTTTGGAGAGTTTGTCAGTAATCCTACTGGGGGGAGGAGGCTAGTGTCAGAAGTGCTATCAAGATCCAGATAATCAGTGAGAACCTTTATCCGTAGCCTCAGTAGTTCTTTCAAAAAATGTATTCATGCTGAGCAGGTATGATCTGAATTTTGCAAAGTCAAACTGGTGTCTATACTAGGATGTAAAGTCACCTATGTTAGTGTTTAATAGTTCAGCCTTAATACATTCCATTGCTTTGTAAAGTAACACTAGTAAGACCAATAGTCCTGTAATTCCAAAGGCAAGAAAACTGACCACCTTTATGTAAGTGCACCGCAACTCCCACTGTCCGTATCTCAGACACATAAACAGTGAAGAGACTCAGGGTGAAGTGTTGATGGAGGAGTTTTGGTAGATGGGACTTTATGATTCTCAGCAGACATTTTGAGATATTGTCAGGACACATGAAAGTAATGTTTTTAATTTTAGAAAGTACAAAAAGGCCTTTGTCCAAATTTATCACAGGAGAAGAGATGTAGGGACAGAATAGAGGGAGGTTGGAGTGGCACTGGGAGTGAATTTGTCTACAAGAATATTAGCGATGCCCTTGGAGGTCAGAGAAGATGGTACCATATGGTACAAGCTCAGTACAGAATTGTAGGTTTCTGCAAAACTTCTTAATATAGTTGAAGAAGGCTATTTTGAATTAGTTGAAACTCTAAGCTCCAGGTCAGGCTTCCATTTCCTAACTGAAAGTTTAACAGACTTGCATATCAGTTTTAAATCTCTTTTATAATGATGAAATGGACATCTTTTAGTGATGGACAAGAGTATTTTTGCTTTTTATTAATGGAGTCTGTTGATGTGGTAGTTCCACCAGTATGGGTTTAGTTCTAAACTTGTCACTATGCTTGTGCTGGATTGGTAATGATGCCACAGTGCATCCATCCTAGAGGCAGTAAAGTCCACAGCAGTAGGCAGCAGCCTACTTACAAGGTTTGCTGGAGAGCTATACCATTCATGATTATCACTAAGATCATTAACTAGTAAATAACTGGTTTATGAATAATCCCTGATTGCATATGAGGTATTAGGGACCACAGAGCAGGTTTTCAAAGAATAGATCATAACAATGTGGTCAGATTTGACTTGGAATGTGGTCACAAAAAGGGTGGTGCAATTGTGTGATGGTTGTGAGAACAACATCAAGAAGATTAACACTGCTAGTGGGTAGCAGGACAGTGAAGTATATTGGAATTTACAAAGTTCAGAATTTTGGGCATATTTCTATTGGTACCAGATATTTCCCTGATTATGCATAAGTAGCTGAGGTCACCTATATGAAAGGTATTTAGTTCAGCTGTTTCACTTTTCTAACTGGCTAAGCTGCATGCTCCAAAGGGGTTATAGATTGGGATGTATAACTGGCTATAATGTGATAAATGATTATATGGAGTACAACTAGGAATTCAACCAGTTCCAGGCTTGTATCATGCAAAACCTGCTGGGAGACAGACGTTTGGGTTTTGATTAAATAATGATACTCCCGCACAATTGCTACTGGATCTGAGTGCATGATAGGCATTGTACCCTGGAATTCAGAGAGTGTATCACTGCAATGGAACCATGTTTATATAATTGCAAAATTGTTGTTGTCTTCAATGTTACAGAAAGCATCAAGTTTCTTTGATTTTGTTGTTTAGGCTTCTGGCATTTTATGGTGCTATCTTGATATTAACCATACTGGAGTTTGTTATGTTGAGATGTCCAACAGGTGAACACCGTCTAAAATAGATACAATGGGTGTAGCACAAATTTCAGCGAGTATGCAAAAAAAAGGGGGGGAGGGTGAAAGATACAGGCCATCCCTTGCAAAGCAGGTGGGATCATTTCATGCCATGCAAAAAATAATGGATCCCAACAGAATGACACCAATTTACTAGCCACTTACTGAAGCTAATTATTTTATCCTTGAATTTAGGCATTATTCTTGCCAATGGAAGAATGCTGTTCAATACCAGATCAACAAGTAAGGCTAATATCATAGACTTGCTACTGACATCCCACCCTGAAAGAAATTACACAAACAAATATAATGCCAGATGTAATTAATCACTGTAATCCTATATTTGAAACCTGGAATTATTCAATAATTCACTAAAATTATAAAATATATAAACAAAAACACCAAAACACTTTAATACTAATTTAACTACTTTATTAAATATGTACAAACTGGATCCCTACAAAAACCCTGACTTCAGTGAAGTCATGCATTAGTTCAACCAAGTCTTCTCAGATATTCTAAATTCATTAACCCTTCCATGCCATAAAAAGGCCAAATTAAAAGCAATCCAATGGCTAACTAGCAAAACAAAGAATATAATGAAAAAAGAACAATGCCTGGGAAAAACACTGCAATAAAAACAGTAAAACTAGTCCCCATACAATGGACTTCATATGCAGGCCAGGGGAAAAAAAAGACACAACAAAAATCTAAATAAGAGTGCTCTCTCAAGCAATCAGAAGAGAGTAACAAACATTCAAAATATGTGCCAGCAAGCATCTTTCAATTCATGAAACCAAGTAAAAAAAAGTACCGCCTCCATGATGTATCTCCTATGATATAGCTTGCATTTTTAATGATCTTCTACTATTCCCCAACCCCCTTCAGTTCCCAAGCATTCCCATTTTCAGTCTCTTCCATACCTCTCAATTTCTGAGCTTTGAAATTCATAGCACTGGCCTTCCAAAAATCATAGCAGAGAGTCCTGAAGAGGAGCATTTTCTTATTTTTCTGAAGAAAAAGTTTTCTACTATGAATCTTTGTATATGGCTGCATAAGTTATTTATTTACTAGTATACAATAAAAGAGGTCGTATTCATGTGGAACAGCAGTAACAGAACACATCACTGCACTAGGCCAAAAAAAAAAATCTGAGCTAGCTATAGCTGCTTAACCAGTTAAGTATCTTTCAGCTACAAAATCCTTCATATTCCACACAGATGTCCTGCAAACAAAAACTTGCTAAAGGAATAACTATTCCCCACAAAAGAACTAAGTCCCTTCTCATCAAAAGCTTAGCAAGGTGCTAATGAGCACAGGGTGGGAGGATGGATAATGGTTAAGGTATTTACCTTACAGACTCAAGGTGCAGGGTTTAATTTTCACATGGGGTACCTCGCTAGGCTTAAAATGGTCCACAAGGGCAGCTAGCCTACTAGTATTCTATAAACCTATGAGGATCTCTAGCCAGTAGAATCCTGGCAGTGAGCGGGGTGACACAGTGGTGCAGTGGTTAACATTGTCACCTCACAGCAAGAGGTTCTCTGGTTCGATTCTCGGCTGGGGTGCCTTCTGTGTGGAGTTTGCATGTTCTCCTTGTGTTTGCATAGGTTTCCTCCGGGTACTCTGGTTTCCTCCCACATTCCAAAGACATGTATCTGGAGCATTTCTCCCCGGGCCTCCGCTGAAAACAGGCTCTGTGGAACCTAGTCAGACTTTCCCGGTCAACAAATGATAAATAAAAAAATAAAAAAATAGAACAGGAGAATGTGATTGAGTGGCATCTAGTTTGCCCATCCTGGGAGGAGGGCAGCATCTTGGACAACCATTTGGGTGATACCCAGTCAGAGCCCCTCCAGCATGCCTTGTAAGCTGCCAAAGGAATGTTAATATCTTTAGTAGGAGGAAGAGGAGGAAAGAAACTGATGTCTGCCTGGATAATGGCTTCACAGTCATTTATCAACTTATGGGGAAATGGATGGACTGGTGATGGATCTCACTACTGTAAGGAATGAATGAGCAAGACACATTATGGGCAGCTGATGGGGGTTCACTTTATAATCTTGAAATTCTGAAATATCGAATTTCAGAATCTCGAGATCATAAAGCCTAAAGCCTATAATAGCAAAACCCCAGAAGCGCGAAATTCAAAATAGCGACTTCTATACTAACCATACACCACACACATACACATACATATACCTTCTTTCCCACACACAAACACACAAACCTACACTACATACAAGCAGGGGGACAAGCCCCCCATCTCCCCCACACCCCCCTACTTAAATATACTAACTCCAAGGTCGCACTACAAAGACAAACACACAAAAACACCACCATACAAGCTGCATTCTCCTCGCACACACACATCACAGTAACAAAACACACTAACACACACTAAAGTCCCTAACCAAAACCCTTAGAACAGAAACACTTACCTGAATCTCCAGCAATCCATTAACACAGCGCAACACAAGAAGCGCTAATTCAACATCTCCGAACTTCGAGATTTTGAATTTCACACTTCTGGTGTTTCACTATTATGAGCTTTTGGCTTTATGATCTCGAGATTCTGGAATAAAATATTTCAGAATTTCAAGATTATAAAGTGAACCTGCTGATGGTCAGTGGGCAGAGGGGTTAAAAAAAGCTTATCAAGGTGCACAAATTTAATAACAGTCATGGAAAATCCAGATTTAGTATATATATATATATATATATATATATATATATATATATATATATATATATATATATATATACAAAAAATGGAACTTTGTCCCACTCTCATTCAGAACTGTTCTCCATTTTTGACATCTCAAATCCATATTAAAATCCCATATTAAACAAAGTGGATCTCCCTGCTCTCAAGGCATAACCTAAATAGCACCCACTACCACTCGCACTATACATGTTTTACTTTACCAACCTACTAGATTACAGCATACATACCCTCATCTGCTTGCTACCATTCCTTCTATATGTACTCAGCCAGTTCTGTCACAGTAATAAGTTCCCCCATCCACACTCAATCATAACACTTAACAACTTGAACTTTAAATATGTACAGAAAGCCTTACTTCAACATTTTTATCCTTTTGTCTTACTTTTCTCCTTAACAGCATTGTCTTATTTACCACTCTGTTCATACTTACTATGTTATTCCCTTATCTCCTCTTAACACTCTTAGACAACTAAAGCACTATACTAAACAGCAGATTGTTTTAAAATGCTTTAAGTAGTTTGTCTAAAAATACCATAATTAGCAGTGCAACTACATTTACCTAACTATTTGTTTTTATGTTCAATTAAATTTGTAAAATCTATCCAGTTTTATAGCAACAAACTTCTGTTGTATCAACCTCGATTGCAATATACTGTTGATGCTTTTCTCAGACCTCTGCCCATTTAGACTATATCAGCCATCAAATGTTAATAGCTAGCTAGTTAGCTGGATAGATAAAGAGAGAGTTAATAAACCAGATAATAAAACAGAATACAGTTTATGGTGAATTGAGTTAAGGTCCTGCATCATATATAGCATACAGAATAGAAACTGTATATAATGTACAATGTTAACATATTTATTACACAATATAGAACGTGTGCACAAAATGTCAGGCAGTATAGATCATGTGACAAAGTGTGGCAATCTACTTGTTTGTTGCAAAATATTAGCTATACAACAGAAGGAAAAAGTGGTAGTCTTAACGTATAGCTGTTTGCTTGGGCTCTAGACTGAAGGTATTCTCACCATGTCTAATAAGGTGAATCAGAGCGTGTCTTTGTCCAAACCAGCCAGCTGATGTAAACCTTTAGGACCTTAGACAGAACTATAATGAAAGTCAGTGTGCTATATCTGCACAGAGGTCCAGACAGATGAGTTTAATGCTCTGGCATTAATGTGCATCAGTTTATTTATACGGAGACACAGCTTTATAGTTAGGGAATTATATTCTTTGCTGCTAAATAAGGTGAGAAATCTTTGTATCTTGTTAACTGTGGTTGGAGAGCAGGTTTTGGTTATTTTTTGTGGTAGTAGCTATAATAGAAAGACAATGTTTCAGCTGACCTAAGACTTCTCCTTCTCATGTGGGTGTTGTAACTTCCATCGGGAAAACAAGCTATTGCATGGCATACTGTAGGCAGCTGATGCACATTATGAGCAGTCTCAGTATAATCAGAAAGTATAAAGGTGGGTTTCAGATAATATAAAAAATGTTTCTTGTAGGTTAAGAAATGTTCACTGCCAGCTGCAAATTAGTATGGCAAATAGAAGGTATTTAATCTAAAGATCATGGTTTTCACACTGATTTAGCATTTTTTAAAGCAACAGAGTTTGAAACATTGCTGCTGTTTCAGTTTCTTTGTGACGGGAGAGTTGGAAGAACTCGAGATGATTAAGGCATATGTGTGCAAAATAGCTATAAAGTTGGCTAATCAATAGTCAGTGAGTTTTAAAATGGTAAAAGAGATATCCATCTACAGAAACTTGTGGGACTCCCGTGAGAATAAGGGAGGAGGTGAAGGAAGCATTTTTTTGATTTTTACCATTAGGCTCCTGTCAGAAATGCAACATGTACTAATCGTGTGGCCCATCTGCAAACCAAACAAGTTTAAGACGTTGAAGTAAATAGAAAGGAAGGAGGCAAGGTGATGGCAACTGACTGTCAGTGATTGCTTTACATCCATAAGGCTGTGAAAAGCAATTAATACTGTTTAAACGCATACACATTTACAACTGTATAGCACTTCACTTTCAAGATGAATCCTTTGGCATAATGCATTGCAAGTACTGAGTCTGGGCAGCTGGGTAGAAGATGCAAGTATTAACATTATTTATGCTAATTGCCATTGTTGTTTTCAATAAAGCTACCTGTTCATCAAAACCCATGTTGAATCTGAATACATCCAAGATGATTAGCAGTATAGGCAGTGTCTGTTGTGTAGTACTATCTAATACATATTTTGTTTGTTTGATTCAGATTTCAGATTGTTTTTGTTTAATTCTGGGACTGGGTCAAGAGCATACCTTCCAGAGTCTTAGTGCAAGACTCAGGGGACAAAGCCAAAAATAATGAGGTAAGCAAAGGCCCAGAAAAAGAGACAGGTTTTAAACTTTCTCTAATAAATTTAGAAAGCTAAGAGTTCTCCAGTAGCATTAATTTTCTGAAGGAAGTAAAAAAAAAAACTTCAAATGTCTGTTGTTATTTAGTGAATGATTGAGCCAGAAAACCACACATTTTACAAGGAATAGGCCAAAAATAAGAGGCAAAAGTCTGGATATCTTGTAAAATTCTGGGAAGATGAGAAATATGACCAAGGGTCTTTGTCTGACAAACAACTGTACCTTATCTGTAATGCATATGGAACAGCCTTGAATGATATGCTTGCTTTTCTTCTATAACTGCAGGAATCTGTCCACTAAGCTGGTCTTAACTGGCAACCTGCTATAAACTTTCATAGTGCTTTGACTGACTACTGTACTGCTCCTGCTATCTTCTACTTAATCATGGAAGTGATTATTTATTTATTTATCATGCACTTTTCTGCTTGCTTACAGAAAGGTGCCTGTGGTGAGCATGTCTGACAGCTACTCATTTATCCAACATCTTACTTTGCAACTTTGGACTCTCCCCTCTATTTGTTCTTCCTACCCCCAGCATTCCAGGAGAGAAAGTAAGAATTGGGAATCCTTGCTATGATGCAGTAACAGGTAGAGTTTTTTGGAATGTTACTTCTAACTCACTCCTTTCAATTAGCAGCAAAGAACAATGCAAGTTTCACTCTGATGTGCCCAATCAGACTGCATGCTTCTACAAAGCAGTATTTTATATCTGGTGCACTAACATATTTCATTTCTTTCAGATGTGCACACCCTGAGTCCCAGTTTGGCTTTTGTCCAGATGAAAATTTACAGTTAGGATTCTACCAGCACCATCTACCTAGAATTGAAAACTTGCTTTTGGCCTCTCATCACTATCTCCAGCCAGCTCCTGTACCACCCAGACTGTTAAGTGAGCTTAGGTCATGTCAGAAGTAGTCACATACTAAACCTCTACACCAGATGGACAGCTTGGTAGGGAGTTTTTATGTACTTCTGTCCATTGTGGTTATGTGGTGTTCATTGATATACCTTCCACTGCTGTCAGTGTCCTGGGATATATAGGTGATATGAAATAGTTAGGCAATGATTCTTTAGAAGGATCACTCTCAGCAGAATACCCCAGTTGCAGTTACACAGCACCATCAAGGGCAAAACATTCTCCATGGCTATATCTCTTATTTGTTTCTTAGCATAAGGTGTGGAGCCTCTTTTCCCTACAAAAGCAGTAGGATTGATCTGTGTCCGCATATCTCCATAGAAGATACTATGATTTTGATATCTATCATTAAAAAAAAGCTGAGCATCATTACTGAACTTGCCATGGAAAACCAATTTTAGGTTCATTACGGTCACCTGACTAGGTGTTGCACATCTCAAATGTCCAGATTTTTCAAAAGTTCGGTATGTTCCTCATAAAATGTTTAGTTTTCTGGCAAATCACTGGGATGATCTAAGACATTAATTTATTAAATAATGCCATAGATTTGAGTTTCAGACTTAATTTCCTTTGGGAAATGCATTTTAATACAGACACATTTATTCTGGTAACTTTCTAAGTTTATAAGAGCAATATTTAAAATCAGTCTCTATTTCTGGGTCTTTGTAACTCCATTATGTCAGGCTTTGTCCAGCTTTCATGGGCTAACAGGTTGAGAGGCATGCTAGGTGTCAGCTTTTTACCCTAATGTTTACTGGAAATTTCTCGCAGACTGTCTGTGATTTTGTGTCCTACGCAGTGTGTTCTGACTTCTTGTTTTAAGACAATATTGCTACTGCCTCAGGTAACCTACAGATAAATAATTTCTCTGATTACAACTTCTGTAAAGCAAGACAATTTTGTTCACCAGGTAATAAGAGAGAACTATAAGAATGAATTTATTTCCTTATTTTCTCTGTACCAGCTAACAGAAAAAGAAAAAGAATACTGCTGAATAATTTCAACATCTGGGTTGGTTAGAACTCAATAGCTCTTACAAAATAATTCTTCAATATTACCTGTGTATTAAAAATTGTTTTGATTATTACTTCTATGACATAATCGAAAGGCTGGTGGTGGAATCATCTCATAGAATGACTACTACCTGACGTGATGCATTTGGGATTCCCTCCAAATAAATAGATCCTAATCAAAACCATAAGAACTTAAGTCGGATCCTTATCAACGATTTTGAGCAAACTCAATTAACCAAACATTGTTCGTATATTTCTCTGTAAAAAGAACACTTTTGTCAAGTGGCATTAATCAGCAAATAAATCCTAAATAATAAATAAAAATTAAATGACATGATTCGTACACTGCTTATATTTTTTCAGCTCATTGGATATGAGTTAACAGCTGATGATGGCCAATTACATCACCTTTACTACAAGTTTCAATGAGTTTTCCCCTAACAAGCCTTTACTGCCATATTATTTACTCAGTCTGCATTGACATATGTGATCCTTGGTTTGACCAAAATTCATTTTTTTATTATTATTATTTGTTTTACTTATGTATTTATGTATTTATTTATTTTAGGTTTACTAAGCCCATGTGATGACCTTTAAGCCACCTTCTGAAGTGATGTATTGACTAATTAGTTCCCTTCAAGGGTGAAATGCCATTGACCCATTATTCCCCTGGTAAAGAGCTAAGGACTGAGACAGATGTGGCCATCCACTGCAAACATTAGACTTTTTTTGTTGTGTACATAAATTCATCCCTATTTCTATGGTTGTGATCACTCCACGTAATCATAGGATATACATACATGATACATATGCAGATCTTGGTATACAATGGACTGTTAGGTGCAAACATAGTAATCCAGTCGAATGAGGACAGTCATATTACTACTCCATTCCTATTTATAACAAGCCAGATCCTCTAGAGCATAGGTTGTTAGTCAAACCCAGGTTGTCTGGTCCAATGTCAAGGTATAATTCTTTGCCAATAAGCTGACTGACCAGGAGTTCTTTTATCTCAGGCATGAAAGATGAAGGCTAGAATGCTGATGGACAACTAGTTTTTGTGGATAGACTTATACTGCATGGGAATTATTCTTATTACTTGCCAGAGACCTCCTCTAAGAAGGCAATGTTCTTGCATGTTCTTAACTTAAGCGATATCTGCTACTTCTAACCAACCAGCTAGTACTTTCTGCTTGATTGACATACCAATGTAATCCAGTCTGTCTTGCCAATCACAGATGCTATCTAGCTTCTCATTTCTACATGGAAAAGATTGAAATCTTTAGACTTTATGTTGTTTAATAAATATTCATTTGTTAGAGACTGATGAACATATAATTATTTTACATGGCTGCATATTGTACACTGGTCTCATTAAATTGGTTTGTATATGCTTTTTCTAAACTGAAAGAGATACATTGCAGTTAGGCGGAATCCGTAAATATATAGCTGTATGTATTGTACCAGAACACTTTCTTCTGATGCATCAAATTAAATAATGCAGTTCAAAGCTAATAGAAAGTGAGGAGTATGACACTCTAGTTAACTGAATATCTGCCTAGTAACAGAGGCATGACAGGGAAAAGTAAAAAGAGCTGATACATGACAAAAATCATGGATTCCTTTCTGAATTTGGTAACAGAGGGAGAGAGAGAGAGAGCACTCATAACAAGGGTCATGTAAAATGATAGTTTGGGTTATGACACTGTTTTATTAAAATGGATTGATAGCAGCTAAGTATCTTACTCACAGGGGAATCCCTGGTGATCTAATGGGTATGATTACACACTCTCACTACCATATCCTGAGTTTGTTTCCTGGCCAGAGAAACTTTAATGCATTTTAGCTGGCAGTTATTGTAGACAATAAAGACTAGGAACTGTTAATGAGCTGCATCCTGTGGTACAGGGTTTGAGTCCATCAGCCTTTATTGACCTACTGTGTGACCTTAAGCAAGTCATTTAACCAAACAGTGTTTTGGAGAGATCAGGCCAGGCTCTCAATGGTATCCTGAACTGTATGCCTAGTAACTACTCGTAAGAAAGGTAGATCAGTCTGTAGTGCACCCTTCTTATTGGCACTCTTGTCCGCTCATGGACATGAGCAACATGTAAATATTCTGCTCACTTCTGGGTTATTCATACTGTATTTGGTCTAATATTGCTACATACTCAAGTGTGTTAGCTTGCACTGCATGTGAATTGTTTTTGCTACTGTTTTTGCTACTTTTCTCTAAAAAAAAAAAAAAAAAAAAAACTGTAAGCCTGTTTCCTACCTTTCCTGTAACTAGTGTTCCAGATACAGATTTGTTGTATCCAGGAATGTGAGTAAGCTTCTGAGCCCCCAAGCCTTTCTGTGTTGGAGGAAAGCCTTCTAGCTTATCAGTGGGAGTGGTAAGCACTAGGTGACCTGTCTACCACATAAGGAGTGGTTCTGGCCCAGATATTGGAGTTATTGGCCGTTTGGGCAATCGTTTCCATCTCTCTCAACTTTCTGATTTGAAAGCCTGCATTTGCACTTGTTTCTGTCCTGTAACTTGTCTAGTGCAGATACAGATTCTTAGTTTTAGCACTTAAATTTGCTTAATCGTGCTCAGCACTTGTACAGAACTTGTAAGTGCTAAATAAGCTACTAATTACTGTAGCACTCAACCTTCCTCATTACCTAGAGGAAAAAACTTTTTGTACTTACTTTTCTCACTTGCTTAGAGAAAAACAACTCTCGTACTCACTTTACTCTCTTATCCAGAGGAAAATAGTTTTTTATTCAGGCATGTCCAAGGGTCAGCTCCCAGTGTTATCTCCTGTCTATCTGATGAATCTGGGCATCTTGAGGCAATGTAGAAATTGCCTCATGTACACAGACAACCCTCTCCTCCTACCACCCAACACTACAACCTGTGAGAGATGCACTTATCTAGCCAAACTGGAGGTAAAGCTCTCTCCAACCAAGACTGAACTTGACAGTTATGAGGAGAAGGTAAACATTTGCACCACACCACACTCATCACATAGTCTCACTAAATCTACACCACCAAAATCCACACATAGTAACACAAAAACATTCGTGGAGGCTCTCAATAATCTGTCTAAGCAACAGAGACCTCCAAAGCAGAAATGCAAGCAACCTCCATCTCCCAACACAACCCAAATGACAGATAGCCCACAGACCCAGTGTGCCACTCAACCATAGCCAATAAGGCAAAACAACGTACCCAACACACTAGTCATAGTTGACTCTATAGTCAGGCACACTGATGTCCCACTCACCAAGCTAAACAAGGAGAAGGTTACTGTTAGCTGCCTGTCAGGTGCCAGGATCTGCCACATAACCCACGCACTCAAGTCACTTCACAACAAGTACAAATATGACTCTGTCATTCTCCATGTTAGTGTGAATGACCTGAAACGTACCTCCCTGGACTACATGAAAAGAGATATGGAAGAGCTTTCCGATCTTGTAGCACATGCCCTGAGTAGCATTCTGCCATCACCTAGAATGATACCGCAGTACAAGGACAAAATGATTGACTTCAACAATTGGCTAAGTTTCTGGTGTCATTTTAAGGGGATCCAGTATCTGTCTGCTTGGGATGACATGGTCGACAGACCATGATGCTTTGCCACAGATGTCCTGCACCTGTTGCCCCTGGGATTCCGGATATTGGCTAAGGCTCTTGCTGCCCCTATAGTGTCTTTTTTAGCCAATGTTCAAATAACAAATTCACCACCATAACAGGAAAAAGCAAGCAAAAACTGAGGGTAATGCTACTCAATGCTAGAAGTCTAAATCTGAAAATGCACTCACTCGAGGCACTCCTTAAAATGTAGAACATCGATATCTGTGAAGTGACTGAGACCTGGTGACTGAGACCTGGTTCAAGGCTCCAGAGAGCACCCCTACACTACCAGGCTATAACTCATACCACAGTTTTCGGCCATGTAACCTGGACCGAAACACCAAAGGCGGAGGTGTGTCCATATTCATTAAGGATATCCACACCTCCAAGCTTGTTGCTCAGCATAATGCATCTGAGGTTATCCAAGTGCAATTAATTCTGGGCAAAACTGCAATCCAAATTTTAGCTTGCTACACATCCCCCACCATGCCCCAAGATTCCCACTCCTCTTTTCTTGATGTATTGGAAAATATTAGGATTCAACCAAACACCCTAATAATGGGTGACTTCAACTACCCCAACATTAACTGGGAAAACTACTCGTGTACCAATTCCTTAGCTCAACGCTTTCTGGAATTCATAAACTCCAATGCCCTGGATCAACTTATCCACACCCCTACCAGGGGCAACAATATCCTAGACCTAGTCATTACCAGCATGAGTGACCTGTGTTCTACAACTGAAGTCAACTCCTCGTTGGTCCGATCCGACCATAAGCTAATCACCCTTGAAATCCACATCACACCCCCACCCCCCATTAAGGAAACCACGGTAAAAAATTTCTCCAAAGCCAATTTCATGCTTCTTAAGACAGAAGTGGTGAACTTCATGACACCCATGCAGATGGACAATACAGTTACAACTGCTGAATCCTACACAAATGCACTCTATAAGCACTTACACAAGTACATGGATCATGCTATCCCAAACAGAACCAAGATGCTATCCTCCAAAAAAAGGAAGCCAATCTGATGGTCCCCTGCCATAAACAAACTGCACAACAGAAGGAAGAAACTGTTGCAAAAGAGAGTAAAATCCCATGAGTGGAGGAGCTCCCTGGTCAGCCTCAGTAAGAAGTTGAGATCCCTTATAAGATCCTCCAAAGCTAGCTATGAAAACAAAATCGCCCCTGATTCTAAGGGCAACCACAAAGTATTCCATAGCTATGTCAAGAATCTCGATGGCAACACCCAGATCTGCTCTGAGTTACAGCACAATGGCACGAAAATTACAGAACCAACTGATATTGCCAACATCCTGGCAGATAGGTTCAGTGCTAACTTTACCCCACCCCCTAAAGGGCCCATATCTATACAGGAAGAATGCAGAGTCCCTGTAATCCCAACTATGCAGGTAAAAGCTGCACTCTCTAAAGCCAAAAACACAGCATCTATGGGACCGGACAACATCCCAGGCTGTGTTTTACACAAACTTCACAACGAACTGGCTCCCCACTTAAGCATCATGTTCAGTAATAGCCTCGCATCAGGCTTTGTGCCCACTGAATGGCGCACAGCAACAGTTATCCCACTCCACAAAGGGGGAGCCACCACTGATCCCGGGAACTGTCGACCAATTAGCCTGACGAGCCTGGTCTGCAGGGCCATGGAATGTATCATCATGGAACTCATAAACAAAGACATTGGTAACCTCCAAACTTTGGATCCCACCCAGTTCAGGTTTGTGAAAGACAGATCATGCCTCCTGAACCTGATCGACTTCTTTGAGGCAGTCACCAAAGCCGTAGATGAGGGTAAGGTGGTTCACACAGCCTATCTTGACCTCGCCAAGGCTTTCAACACCATCCCCCATTCTGGAATTATAGCTAAACTTACTAAACTAGGTATACATCCCTACGTCTCAAGATGGGTTGCCAACTGGCTCACTGACAGAACCCACACTGTAAAAGTTGCAGATGCCAAATCTGACCTCAAAGCAGTGACAAGTGGAGTACCACAGGGTTCCGTCCTGGGACCTGTCCTGTTTGGTATCTACTTCTCTGAAGTACAGGCTAACACAGAAGGCCTCTGGCTAATGAAGTTTGCAGATGTCTGTAAACTAGGAGCCATAGTCAAGTCCCCAAATGATGTGGACATCCTACAGAAGGGCCTCGCTGAGACAGATGCCTGGTGTCAGAGCCATGGCCTCAAGCTCAATGCCAAAAAGTGCAGTGTCATCCCCTTTGGTAAAAACGCTGTATCCATGAACTACCACATAGGCAGCAATCTACTTACCACTGAATGTGTGATAAGAGACCTTGGGACCCAGGTGGACTGTAGTTTCTCCTTTGATAGTCACATTGCCACAGTAGTCAGAAAGTCCTTCTACATGGTACACCTCATCATGAAAGGGTTCTCATCCAGGAAAAAAAGTGGTCATTGTTCCCCTCTACTCGACACTCCTTAGACCCATTGTAGAGTACAACACCCCTTTTGGAATGTACCTCACAAGACATCTGCAGCAGCTGGAAAGGCCACAGAAGTACTTCACAAAGAGGATTACTGGTCTCAAACAAATGCCCTACACTGACCTCCTCAAAAAACTCCAGGTTTACTCCGTAGCATATCGCCTACTCCGAGGTGATCTCTGCCTAACATATAAAGCTATGTCAAACCCAGAGCTGTTGGACATGCTACACCTAAAGAAATCCCAATCCCTCTGAGTTACACATTCTAGGGACCTACACCTTGTCACCACAATAAACAGGACATGCTGGAGGGATAGATTCCTGTCCCAGAGAATTCCCATACTCTGAAACAAGCTACCCATCTATGTCAAGCAAAGTTCTTCATTAGCTCTCTTCAAGAAAAATCTTGATGAGTGGATGGAAAATAGGAAATACATCCAGGGGATCACTTGTGTCTCTGCTCAACAGTGGCACAGGAAAATAACTTTCTTGGGTGGCGTAAGCCAGGGAACCTTGTTGGCTAGGCTTACATAGGCCCTTGGGCCGATAGCTTAGTGCCTACCTATGAACCTATGAACCTATGAAAAACTTCATGAGAATGTAAGGCTGGACTTCTAAAGATCTTTGTTGCTCAACAGCCTGATAAGTACTCATGAAACTATAGGTCTTAATGGCCCCACTTAGCTAGGGCTGTCTCATTTTAATTAGAAGAAAATGCATCCCTAAAGCACTTCTGATGCATGCTCTCAAAATCCAAAACAGAGGAAGGAAGCTGTATGACACCTGTGAAGTGGCTGATATCACTGATATGCATGAACACACATGCTACACAGCCTCTTCAGCCAATCACATTACTGTTAATTAAGGTTATTGTTTGGTATATCTACTGCCAAAAATGGCACCATGTCCACATGCTCACAGTCATAACTTTGTTAATTCTGTGCCATGACACGTGTTATATTAAGTCCTCTCAAGGCACTATACATAGAAAACAAAGCCTCTGGTGGGCCTTTATTGCTTTGTGAGAGATGAATTGGAGCAGATTCCTTCTATACAAATTGAAGAACATAATGGATCTAGTCTGTCTGGGTATGCCAATGACAACAGAGATACTCTTTTGGGTCTGTACACAGTGGCTGCATGCAACAGTTTGGATTCTGAATATTTGCAACTGGAAAATGATGTGAAGGAATGGAGGAAGAACACTCTTTAATTTCTCCAAATCTTTTGGGTTTCTAATACCGTGACAGGAATGGACCTCATTCTTAAGTCAAAGTACAGTTAAAGTTCACAAAATTAGTATTGTTTCACACTTTGATGTCAGCCAGTAGTGCTCTCTGCAGCATCAGCAATGTGCCCAGTAATGACTCCTTGTGCAATTCGTATGGAGTTACAAGGATTGGTAGCATATCTAAATACGATTACAGACTCTTTTTATAAGAACTTTCGCTCATACAACTATTGGAACTGTCTGGGTATCTTTCTTCCACATTGCTCTCATTTCTGCCTGCATATCCTGATATTTTATTACTTTGTGTCACTCTGTATGCAAGACACTGTAGTCACTGGATGTGGGGATTTCAATGAGCAATGCTACTTTTGTCTTCCTTTTTTGGACCACTATATCTAGTTTTCTAGCATCTATCTTTTGAACTGTTGGTAATTGGTGATCCCAGGTGATGTAGAGTTCTTTTTTCTATGATGCTTTCTGGCTCATGTTTCTAGTGTTTTTCAGCCACTTCAGTACTATAATGTTTGCACAATCCCCAGTGCAACAGTCTTGCCACATTATTATGCCTTTTAATATACAGTCCTTCTGCCATTAGTATGTCGCAACCAGCAACAAGGTGTGCGACTGTTTCCAATTTGGTTTTACAAAACCTACATTTGTCTGTTTTTCCCACATATTCAATGGACTTTGTAAATCAACATGTATGCAGCCCACTATCATGGGCTGCCAATATTAACCTTTCTTCTCTTGGTTTGAATTTGCCTCTCCTCAACCATTCCTGCATTCATTCCTGATCAACATGAGGTTCTTCCAGAAGTTTTCTATACTTGCAACTATATTTATGCTTTTTCCACATTTCTTGCCTTCTCATCTGGTCCTTCTCCTTATATTCTTTCTTTTGTTTTTTGGCACATTCAGTTGCTACCTGATTTTTATCTACTTCTGGTTCGATTTCCATTCCTGCTTGCTGCCAATATGCTTCTGCTAGAGTAAGCAGAGAAGTCATCTTAGATTTATTCTCCTTGTGTTTCAAAACTTTCACTAAATGTGGGTTTTGTGAGGTCAGCAGATATGTGTGGAGTCCCACAATTGCAAATCTATACATATATTCAATTTCAAGGAGGCCCATCCCTCCTTCGGAACAGGGAATATATGATCTTGGTATGCACTGATTTTTATAAATCATTTGGTGAGCACAAAGCATCCTTCTTGTTTTCCTATCTAATCTATCCAACACATTTTTGGGGCCAGTCAATCATTCCAAAACTGTAAGTTAGGACAGGAAGAGCAAATTGCTTTATAGCCTAGATTTTGTTCCTAGATGTCAGTGCTGTTTTTAGGATTAATTTAAGTCTTCTGAAGTATCCCTTACTAAATTTTATTCACATTTGTTCATGTTTTATTGTTGATCCTTCTTCGATTCCCAAATATTTAAACAGTCCTCCTTGCTTAAGTTCTTTTATGTCACATTCTTGTTCCAAACTGATGATTCCTGATGTTGCAGTTTTCCTGCCTTAAAGGTTGCTTTTGCACATTTATCAAGACCAAATGATATTCTTACATCATCCAAAAAGGTTTTGACCACTTGCAGTTGTGCGTTCATTTCCTCATCTGATGAGCTATACAGTTTTAAATCATCGACAAGGAGAAGATGAGAAGTCTTTACACTTTGTTTTTTATCAGGAACCATATTATAGCCATGACCTAATCTGTTACTGTAAGCAGACAACTTAATGGGTTAAGGGCAAGGCAGAATAGCAGCGGTGGCAAAGGGTCATCCTGTAATATCCCCCTTTGAATGTTTATCCCCAGGATAATAATTTGTCCTTTATCATGGCTGAATTGCAAAGTGGTCTGCCACTGTTTCCTGGTCACTGTAATGTAATTGATCAGTGTAGGATGTATCTTAAACATTTTTAAGCACTCTTTTATCCATGAATGTGGGATACTATCAAATGCTTTTTTGTAGTCAGTCCATGCCATACTTAGATTCTTCCCCTTTTTACAGTCCTCCACTATGACTTTATTTAACAACAAATGATCCTTTGTTCCATATGACTTTCATTTATTGCCCTTTTGTTCTACTGCCATAATTGACTTTTCTTCTAAATGACTATAACCTCTGTCGGCATGAATTCCTTTGTATAGTTTATACATCATCGGAAGGCAAGTTATTGGTCTATAATTTTTAGGGTAGCTTGCAGGTTCACTCTTAAGTAGGAGCATTGTTTTTCCTGTTGTTAACCAGGTCAGTGTCTGTTTGGGGTGTGCATATAAATAGTTCTTGCTCATGGCTAAATCTTTGTGCAAAGATGTTAATAATTTCAGCCAAAAGTTAGGTACTGTGTCTGGGCCTGCAGTTTTCCAATTACAGACTTTTCTTAACTTTGTTTCAATTTCTCTGGCTGTTACTTCATCCCATTTCATATCCTGTATGTTTAAACCTCTTAGTCTTTCTTTTACTTCTTCTATCCATTAAGCATCTTTGTTATGTTCTACAGGATCTTCATAGATACTTCTCCAAAATATATCTATTTCTTCTTTTTTGCAGTCTTTCAATTCCTTTTACCTTATTTCCCAATTCTCTATAAAACTTTTTTGGGTCATCAATAAATTGCTTATTTTGTACTTTTCCTTTATATTTATATTCATATCTTCTAAGTTTTTCCACCTGTGCTGAAATTTTTAGTTTGTTATTTACGATAGTGCATGATAGATCCTGGTCCCTTCTAATACTGTGCATTGCTTTTATTACATCTATCTTTCTTATATTTTTGTTGATCTGTTCCCTCTTCTATAGTCCTCTAACAGTGATGCTTCTTGTCTTAACTGCTTTATAGTTTTCTCTATTAGATATTTCCATGATGGTATTCAATTTCTCCCCTTCTTTTTCCTCACTACCCTGTGTTCTTGTGGTAGAACTTTATCAGTTATTAATTTAGCTGCACAGTAATATATCCTGTTTACTTCTGTTTTTATGTTTCTTCCTACTTTATTGCTATTCTGCTGCATTTATTACTGCTTGTTAGTAGACTGATTAAATTGTAACTGTTATTCTAAGCCTTTGGTTGGAGCACTTGGGCTTCAGACCAGTTGTTTTACATTAAGAAGGTTTGTGGTCTGTACTGTTGTGGCAGGACAGGTAGCTTACATCCTTCTAAGTTGGGAGTTGCTGATTGAAGGCTTAGTGTCTGTTATTCTAAGAGTGTATTAGTTCTGAATTAAGCACTTGGGCTTTGGGCTAGTTATTTTATATTAAGAAGGTGTGGTCTGCACTCTTGTGGGAGGAGAAGATAGATTCTGCCTTTTTGAGTTGGGAGTTTCTGGTTAAAGGCTTATTGTGCAGGCTTATTTGAACTGTTTCCTTCTGAAATTGGTACACCTTGTTTGCTGTAGCATAGACTAAATTCAGTCCTGCTGCATCAAGCTTTGTTTGTATAACTTGAGCACTAATCCAGACCATCTTTTTTTGGAGAAGGTTCACCTGCACCTAGTGGCAGGAGTGTGCAGTTAGAACTTGTCTGATCGAAGACTGCTGGAACGGGGCTCAGTTTTTAGCTTTTTATTGGTTGTTGTTGTTGTTGTTTTTGTTGTGTCTTTCGGCTTTTCCTGGTTAGGGGTCGCCACAATGGATCTCCGGTCCGCTAATCATTGGCAGTTGATTTTTACATACCGAGTTGCCAGCCCTGACACACAACCTTCAACGTAGGAACACCCATTTGCGCATGCCTACACGCAAAAGACGCTCTAGCTGAGAGTCGAACCAAACAGCGTCTTGCTGTGAGGCGACAACGCTACCACAGCACGACCTTGTTTAAATCAGTTTGCTCATTTCCTACTGTCATATTAAAAAATAAAAAATACACTTTATGCATCACTGCTTAGCTAGGGTTCAACTATTCCTGGCACCATAAAGTCTGCTCTTCAAATTTTGCCTTAGAACTAGCCAGTTTTTTGTTTTAGCACTCAAATATGTTTCTTTGAGCTCAGCACTTGTTCAGAACTCGTTGTAAGCACTAAATAAGATACAAATTACTACAGCACCCAACTTTCCTCACTTGTCTAGAGGAAAACAATGTTTAGTACTTAATAAATAACCACCTATCCAGGCATGTCTAAGGGTGAGCTCCCAGTGTTTTCTCCTGTCTACCTGATGAATCTGGGCATCTTGGGGCAATGCAGCAATTGCCTCATGTACACAGACAACCCTCTCCTCCTACCACCCAACACTACAACCTGTGAGAGATGCATTTATATAGCCAAACTGGATGCAAAGCTCTCTTCACCCAAGACTGGACTAGACAGTCAAGAGAAGGTAAACACTTGCACCACACCACACTCATCACATAGTCCCTCAAAACCTACACCACCAAAACACACACATAGCAATACAAAACACACACCTACATTCACATAGGCTCTCAGTAACAATCTGCTCAAGCAACAGAGACCTCCAAAGCAGACATGCATGCAACCTCCACCCCCCAACACAACCCAAATGACACATAACCCACAACTCAGTGTGCCACTCAACCACAGCCCATAAGATATAACAACGTACCCAACACTCTAGTCATAGGTGACTCTATAGTCAGGCACACTGTTGTCCCACTCACCAGGCTAAACAAGGAGAAGGTTACTGTCAGCTGCCTGTCGGGTGCCAGGATCCGCCACATAATGCATGCACTCAGGTCACTCCACAACAAGTACAAATATGACTCTGTCATTGTCCATGTTGGTGTGAAATGGCCTGAGATGTACCTCCCTGGACTACACAAAAAGAGACATGGAGGAGGTCTCTGATCTTGTAGCCCAGGCAGGTATGACCCTAGCCCTGAGTAGCATCCTGCCATCACCCAGAATGATACCACAGTACAAGGACAAAATGACTGACTTCAAGAATTGGCTAAGCTTCTGGTGTCATTCTAAGGGGATCCAGTATCTGTCTGCCTGAGATGACATGATCGACAGACCACGATGCTTTGCCTGAGTTGGCCTGCACCTGTCACCCTTGGGATTCCAGATAATGGCTAAGGCTCTTGCCACCCCTATAGTGCCTTTTTTTTAGGCAAGGTCAAATGACAAATTCATCACCATAACAGGTACAAGCAAGCAAAATCTGAGGGTAATGCTACTCAATGCTAGAAGTCTAAACCTCAAAATGCATTTACTCAAGGCACTCCTTAAAATGGAGAACATCGGCATCTGTGCAGTGACAGAGACCTGGTTCAAGGCTCCAAAGATGATGATAATGATATCCACACCTCCAGGCTAGTTGCTCAGCATAACGCATCCGAGATTATCCAAGTGCTACTACCTCTGGGCAAGACCACAATCCAAATTGAAACTTGCTACAGATCCCCCACCATGCCCCAGGATTCCCACTCCTCATTTCTTGATCACTGGAAAATATTAGGGTACAACCCAGCACCCTAATAATGGGCGATTTCAACTACCCCAACATTAACTGGGAAAACTACTCATGTACCAACTCTTTTGTGCAACGTTTTCTGGAATTCATAAATTCCAACACCTTGGATCAACTTATCCACAGACCCCACCAGGGGGAGCAATATCCTAGACCTGGTCATTACCAACATGGGTGACCAGTGTTCCATACCAGAGGTCAATTCCTTGTTGGTCAGATCCGACCACAAGCTAATCAGCCTAGACATCTACATCCAGCCCTCACCTTCCATTAGGGAAACCATTGTAAAAAATTTCTCCAAAGCCAATTTCACACTTCTTAAGACAGAAGTGGCAAACTTCACGACACCCATGCAGTGGGACAATAGAGGTACGACTGCTGAATCCTACAAAAACGCACTTTATAAGCACTTACACAAGTGCATGGATCATGCTATCCCGAACAGAACCAAGATGCTATCCTCCAAAAAAAGGAAGCCAATCTGGTGGTCCCCTGCCATAAACAAACTCTACAACAGAAGAAAGAAACTGTTGCAAAAAAGAGTAAAATCCCATGACTGGAAGAACTCCCTGGTCAGTCTCAGTAAGAAGCTGAGATTCCTCATAAAATTCTCCAAAGCTAGTTATGAAAACGAAATCGCCACTGATTCTAAAGACAACCACAAAGCATTCTATAGCTGTGTCAAAAATCTCAATGGCAACACTCAGATCTGTTCTAAGTTACAGCACAATGGAACTAAATATACAGAACCAACTGATATTGTCAACATCTTGGCAGACAGGTTCAGTGCTAACTTTAACCCCCTTCACCCCCTAAAGGGCCCATCTCTATACCAGAAGAATACAAAGTTCCTGTAATCACAGCTGCACAGGAAAAAACTACACTCTCCAAAGCCAAGAACACAGCATGGGACCTGACAACATCCCAGGGTGCATTCTACATGAAATAGAGACTGAACTGGCACCCCACCTAAGTACCATGTTCAATCATAGTCTCACCTCAGGCTTTGTGCCCACTGAATGGCGCACAGTGATGGTTATCCCACTCCACAAAGGGGAAGCCACCACGGACCATGGGAACTACCAACCTATTAGCCTAACAAGCCTGGTCTGCAAGGCCATGGAACATATCATAATGGAACTTATAAACAAAGACATTGGTAATCTCCAAACTCTGGACCCCACCCAGTCCAGGTTTGTAAAAGGCAGATCATGTCTTCTAAACCTGATTGACTTCTTTGAAGCAGTCACCAAAGCCATAGACGAGGGTAAGGTGGTTCACACAGCCTATCTAGATCTCACCAAGGCTTTTGTCACCATCCCCCACTCTGGAATTATAGATAAACTCACTAAACTAGGTATAAATCCCTATGTCACAAGATGGGTTGCCAACTGACTCACTGACAGAACCAACACTGTGAAAGTAGCAGACTCCAAATCCGACTTCAGACCAGTAACACGTGGAGTACCACGGGGTTCAGTCCTGGGTCCTCCCCTGTTTGGTATCTACTTTTCTGAAGTACAGGCTAACACAGAAGGTCTTTGACTAACGAAGTTCACAGATGACTGCAAACTAGGAGCCATAACTGAAATTCTTAATGATGTGGACATCCTACAAAAGGGCCTCACTGAGACAGATGCCTGGTGTCAAAGCCATGACCTCAAGCTCAATGCCAAAAAGTGCATTGTCATCCCCTTTGGTAAAAACTCTGTACCCATGAGCTACCACATAGGTGGTAGTCTACTTAACACCAAACATGTGATAAGAGACCTCGGGACACAGGGGGACAGTAGTCTCTCCTTTGATAATCACATCGCCACAGTAGTCAGGAAGTCCTTCTGTGTGGCACACCTCATCACAAAAGTTTTCTCATCCCGGAAAAAAGAGGTCATTGCCCCCCTCTACTCATCACTCATTAGACCCATTATAGAGTACAACGCCCCTTTTGGTATGTACCTCACAAGACATCTACAACAACTGGAAAGGCCACAGAAATACCTCACAAAGAGGATTACCAGCCTCAAACAGATGCCCTACGCAGACCGTCTCAAAAAACTCCAGCTTTACTCCGTCGCATATCACCTACTTAGAGGTGATCCCTGCCTAATATACAAAGCTATGTCAAACCCAGGGCTTTTGGGCATGCTCCACTTAAAGAAATTTCAATCCCTCCGAGCTACACCCGCTACGGACCTAAACCTTGTCACCACAATAAACAGATCATGCTGGAGGGATAGATTCCCATCCCAGAGACTTGCCATACTCTGGAACAAACTACTTATCTATATCAAACAAAGCTCCTCATTAGCACTCTTCAAGAAAAATCTTAATGATTGGATGGGAAATAGAAAATTCACCCCGGGGATCACCTCTGTGGCTCTGCTCGACAGGGGCACAGGAAAATAATTTTCTTGGGTGGCGAAAGCCAGGGTACCTTTTTAGCTAGACTTGTATAGGCCCTAGGGCCGATAGCCTAGTACCTACCTATGAACCTATGACCTTATAGCGCATGGACCTCTATGAACAGTCCTAATTACTGTGTTCCTTTGTTTTATCAGACTTCTAACTTTTTGAATTTTATTAACCTTCTACAGTCTATTTCTTTCATTGATCTTGATATATCTGTCTATATCTATTAAATCAAGCAACTCTTCTCTTAACTAATTTTCTTCCAAACCAAGGGCACATCCCTTGTTTTCCACTTCCTTCAGGCATTCTATAGAAAGTTCTATACCATCTTCCTGTGGCACATTCTCTTCAGTTTCATCCTGCGCCATCCATTGCTCTATCATATGGGAACTCACTGGCCTATCACTCCTCAACATTGACTACATCAGAGCTTCCACAGTTTCCTGTTTCTTCCCTTGCTGTCTAGCTTCAAGTGAACATTTATACTGGTTT
This sequence comes from Protopterus annectens, assembly GCF_019279795.1. Classification (NCBI taxonomy): domain Eukaryota; kingdom Metazoa; phylum Chordata; order Ceratodontiformes; family Protopteridae; genus Protopterus; species Protopterus annectens. Next base: position 1,509,232,388 of record NC_056731.1, read on the forward strand.
CCTGTGGATGGATCCAAATTATAATCATATGGTACCTGACCAATTGCTTCCTGTTCCACTGGTTTCCCTTTAATTTGGATATCCATTACTCTGTCCTATTGTGGTTCTTTCTGAATTAGATTTTCTACACAAAATGTACTCCATAACCTCAGTTTCTATTTCTTTAACTTCTCCATTACTAATCTCCTTTTTTAGTTTTCCTCTTTGTCTTCTTATTTTTTGTGTTGTAAAGTTTTCCATGTCCTGATTCCTTTGCCAGTTTTTCTCTTCAAATATCTTTGCTGCTGCTCTTTTTGTATTGGTTAGTTTTGCTTTCTCCTTTGCATAAATATTACACCATATTAAATCTCTTTTTCTTTCCCGTGTCCATATTTTGTCTTCAGATGTTTCCTGATCTTCCTGTTTCTCCCTGCTTTGGGGACTCATTCCATCCTGCTGTGAAGTAAACTGTGTTAGACCTTCTGCATCAAATTCTTCACTTCGCAAGCACTCAGTAACTTCAACTTCTATTTTTTTTTTTTGTTTGCTTCTACTTTACTAATCTTCTTTTCTATGTTCCATCTTTGTGGGCTTTTTTGGTGCTGCACTAGATCTTGGCTTGCAACTGTGTGGGACAAACAGTCTCTGGAGATTTATGTGGAACTAGGTGGTATCATGGCATGCCAGTGTTAATTTTTTTCTTGCTTTAATGTTCGGTCATGTGTGACGAAAGGAGGCCATTTACTGTTTTTGATCTTCAGAAAAATATGTACATCCTTCATGGAAATAAATGTAGTGCTTTTCAAAAATTGTAACTTCTAGTCTTGATTGCTTCAAGCACTTGTATGGATTAAGTGAGACACTTTTCCTTAAAAAAAAACACTCTGCTAGTGAGCGATGATTCATGTGGAATAAATATTCTTAAATGACAGACTCAAATAACAAGAGTTATGCTATTGACAAAATGTACCATGTGTCTTTGGTATTGGTACAGCTTGCTCTTATTTGTTTGATTTTTTTTTTTGTTTGTTTTACAATGCACCATTATTTTCTCTCTGCAATTTATTTGCTCATTGTTTCCATGGTACTGCATACTGTTAGTGGTGAATTAGCATCTGTGATATGCAGAGGTGTAGCAAGCTATTCCAGCTCCCTAGGCCATTGCCTGATCTATAAGTTAAGACCCCCCCCAAAATAAAAAAAAAAACAGAGGTCCTTTCTCCTCTTTACACTGTATTGACTGCTTGCTACAAATCTTAAAAGCAACCTGTTATGATTAACAGGAAGCTCTCACCAGAAAAAATCATTATCAGCATTTATTTCTGAATGCTAATAATGCACTAAACCACACACTAAGTGCTAAAGCATTTCAACAAACTCACTTTCTATCTGACATCTTGCACTTGGAGAGCCTACCCACTTTACCACTCTGGATATGAATATATATATATATATATATATATATATATATATATATATATATATATATATATAGCTTATACTAATAAGGAGTCCCTGAGTGCTCCTTCTTTTAAGGTTCTTTGTCCAAGACTCTCCAGCTGGAAGTTGAGAGGTACCATGTAACAGGTGTTTCATCAATATGCCACCTGGACGTGGAGAGGTATAGTCTAATAGGTGTTTCATCATTCCTCATTGAACATCATTGTACATATTTGTAGCTCACTATAAAATTGGACAATAACTTTATGTGCTTAATTAACTATATATCACTTTCCATGATGCATGTACCTCCTGTTTCCATTCATAACAGCAAGTACACATTGCCAGACTGTCTTATGAATAAAATGTCTCTATCTGTATTGTCTGCTAGTATGAAAGACTGTCTCTTATTTATAACAAAGTGTGGGAGGTGGATTTTGATACATACTGTCCATCTTCTGGGTGATACTACCAAATTTCTCCTTCTCAGGAACTCAGAAAGAACCCTGGTGTTGGTGGTAAAAGCTGCAGCAAAACGGGTCTGTTTACACAATGCAGTAACCATAGCTCTAGAGTATTTTTTTATTGTTGTTGTTATTATTGTGGTCATCATTTACATTCAATATTGTATTACTCATTCCTTTATCCGGCTGTAGTATAGAGTTAAAATGGCCTGACTGCCTCTTCACTGTAACCTCTTCTATAAGTTCTTGAATCATGGCTGGGGGTAACCTCTTTTGGAAAACATTCCCATTAAAGTATCACATTCTTTTACAAAATCCCTCTTCAATGAATTCATTTGTGCTGCCCTAACCAGTTGTCCCTTTACTACAGCCCTTTTCTGATTGTAAGGATGGTAACTGGAAAAATGCAATACTCTAGAGCTATGGTTACACCTCTCAACATAGAGATCCCAAAAATTAAATGGGTTTTAAATAAAAACTTGAATGTGTTGAGGGAGAATAGTATTATTTTGGACACACTGGGAGAAAGTCCCACTGTAATTTACTGAAGGTGACAAAATATAAAAAACATATTAGAGATGAAACATACAGCTTTGGTTTTACATACAAGGATGTCTAAATGTGGTAGATGTAATATGTGTAAACACATATTGGAGGGTGATAGGATTAATATTAGGAATAGGGATTTTAGCTTTCAAGGCAAATATAACTGTGATACTGCTGGGGTGATTTACAGAGCTTGTTGCCAGTTATGTAAGGCTTTTTATATAGGCAAAACAGAACGTAAGCTCCAAAATCCCATTTATGAACATTTGTATGATATAAAAAAGAGAAAAACAATGAATGCCTTGTATAGACATTTGGAACAACATAATGACCATTTTCTTTAATTTAGTGTCTTAGAAAGAGTTGAAAAAAACTACGGGTCCTTGGTCTATCACACTGGAAAGACAGGAATTAATTTGGCAATTAAGGTTAGAGTCATATAGATATCTGGGACTGAATGAGGGTATTAGTATAGCCCCCATTCTGAAACTAGAAGCCCTGGCTAGATAGGGAAAGGTTGTGGTTCAATATAGTTGCAAACCCATAAAACTGTCCTGGATTTGGTGCAATGAAAATTTGACTTTTAAGGGTATTTAGTTCGGACATTTATTAAAATTAAAAAGTAAATGTAAAATTACATGGACCTACTTTAACATACTGGTTTTTATATCATAATGCTGTTTTTTTTTAACACTGAGCTTGCATGTATGTATAAATATTTTGTGAATAAGAAGGAATGATCATATGACATTTATTTAGAGGGTCACATTATTTTTATATACTATTTAAGGAATGGGAGGAGAAAATTATATGTATCTGATGAAGTTTTATGGATGGTAAAATGAAAGCACTTATATACTATTAAAGAGTGAATTCATATTTTGTGGACATGGTTGGTATGCTGGTGCTTACCCATGTACCTGGTGCTTCTACACATTTGAGACATGCACCTTGGTTCTACACAATTTTATGCTAAACCATGATAAAACTTTCTCTGAATCAGAAATGGTTAATATGAGATGAAAACCATGCATACCCTTATTTTCATTATTTTTAACTTGTGAGCCCGAGTTCAAGTTTATACCTTACGGCCTTTGCTTGGAGCCCTGACCTATAAGGTCTGCCTTGTTTAGACATTCTCATTACATTCATTTTTTTTTTCAGATAGTTAGATACTCAGGACTGTGATATTTTATATTTGTAATCTGTATTTTTTGCATAGGTTCATAGGTTTTTATTAGGCTAATGACCATGTGGGGTGCTTTTTAAGTCTAACCTTGCTTCAGTGAGAATCAAACCCGTAACATACATAACAGAATTTGTGTGGTGTGGGAAAAAATAATTTGTTTCCTGCAGATATGCAGCTTATCAACCAGGTAGTGGAATGCATAAACACTCACCATTAAAGCAAATACCCTATCCATGGGAGGCTTTAATTACCCTTTTATAGACTGGAAAGCATACACTGCCTCATATTTACAGGTATAACGATTCCTGGACTTCACTAATGGAAATATCCTTGACCAGATAGTGTGCACATGCATCAGAGGTTCAAACATACTGGGCCTGGTACTCACCAATACAGGAGAATGGTGCACCCCCCCACCATATCACATCCTCACTAGTGAGGTTGAACCACAAAGCTGTCTCCTTTAAAATAAAAATCAACCAGGTAACTCCAGCAAACTCTGCAACAGTAAGTATTCCAAAGCAAACCATGTCCTGTTAAGTAGTTGTTTGTCAAAATTCAGTGCACCTCATGAACCTTAGCTCACAGCAACCTATGTGGAATTGTTCACACCCTTTACAACCATGTAAATGGCTGTATAGATGCTCCTGTACCTACTGCAAGTAAGCCCAAAACAAACTTTAAAAACAAACCACATTGTTGGAATCCTAACCTTAATATGGTATATAACAAAAGGAAACAAGTCATGGCTAAGGTCAGGAGCAGCAACTCCCATGATGATAAGGCTCTCTAATTAAACTAAGCAGGAAACTAAGGGGACTAATTAAGTTATGCATGGACAATTACAAGGTCAAGATATCCTGATAGGTTAAAGACAACCAGAAGGACTTTTAGCGCTATGTCTGAAACATGAAGGGCAGTACATATCAGTGTTCTGAACTGGTGGTCAGTGCTGCCACCTTCACTGAGCAGTGCAACATAGTGAATTTGCTGGCTGACAAATTCAGCTCAAACTTCACCCTCCCCACTGCATTTTTCCCCACCTCTTCGAATACCTACTAACATACCCCCCATTATCAGCAGGGACCAAGTCCCAGTGGCACTCCCTAAGGCCAAAAACACAGCCTCAGTGGGCCCCAACAGTATCCCAAAATGCCTCCTAAATAGCTAGAAAGAAGACCTATCTGGACCACTTGAGCCACTTGTCAACTATAGCCTCACAACAGGCTTTGTACCATGAGAATGGAGGACTGCAATGGTTAACCCACTTCACTAGGGTGGACCATTAATGGAACCTGGAAACTATAGACATATTACTCTGACTAATCTAATATGCAAAGCCATGGATAAATTATCATGGAAATGATCAACAAAGATATAACTAACCTTCAGACACAGGACCTAATCCTGTCTGGTTTTGTCAATGGAACGCTATGCCTACCAAACCTGGTGGACTTCTTTAAGAAGGTCACCAAGCAAATCAATGAGGGGAAAATGGTGCACACCACCTACCTGGACCTGGTTAAAGCATTCAGTGCAATACCTCAGTTGGGTATAGTTGACAGACTCAATGAACTGGGCATAAACCTTTACATAACTCACTGGATTGCCAGCTGACTCACAGATAGGACCCATAAAATCAGGATTGCTGATGCTACCCCCCACTAAGAGCCGTCCCAGTGGGGTACCTCAGGACTCTGTGCTGGGACCGCTCCTTTTTGGAATCTACTTTTCATAGGTAAAGGCTAATGTCAAGGGACTTTGGCTGACCAAGATCTGTGATGACTGCAAGCTGGGAGCTATCATAGATTCCCTCATGACACAAACATCTGACAAGAAGGTCTAACACAGATAAATGACAGGTGCCAAAGTCATGGATTAAAGTCATGGATTAAAATTCAATGACAAGAAATGCATTATAGTGCCTTTTGGGAAAAATGCCACCCAGGCTAATTACTCCACCAATAAGAGACCCCTATGAGTTGACCCGGTAGTCAGGGATCTGAGAACATATGTAGGCAGTAATCTGGCCTTTGACCAACATGTAGCCAAGAAGTGTTATAGTGCCACTTTATTCATTCATTATCAGACTTATCATTGAGTATATTACCCCCTTTGGCATTTACTTAAACAGACATATGCACCATTTGGAACACCCACAGAGGTTTCTTACCATGAGATTCTAGACTATAAACACATTGACCTATACAGATCACATTAAAGCCCTAGCTCGAAACTGTGTCTCCTACAGAGTTACTGAGAAGCAATTTATGTCTGGCATACAAACAAACAACATCAGGATTAATAGATCCAAGGATTTAAATTTTGCTTGTGACATAAATAAGACACACTGGTGAGACAGATATATGTCTCCGAGGACCCCCATGGTCTGGAACAGGCTCCCCAACCATGTGAAGCAGACTCCATACCTAATCCCATTTAAGTGTAGCCTTGACAAATGGATGGGAAATTGGAATTTTACTCCTGGTCATGTCTCTGATAGAAGTAGACAGTAACTATGCCCAAACTAACACCCCCCCCCACACACACACATAATTTCCAGAAACATCCTAACATACCCTGTCCTAATAAATGCCCATGATACATATGGACACAATTGGGTTGAATTGCTGAGCTAGACTTACAAAGGTCCTGGTAGTTGCTAGCTTTGTAAAATTAACCTATGAACCAATAAGAAGTCTGTAATTTCAGTGAAAGTCTATACTTTTTCATAATCTTACCTCGGCAGTAATTTCTGAGGTGATACACAGAGAAATGGCTCAGACAGAATCACTCTTGTAAGATCAAAACAATCAACACGTATGTTTTCTAAGTAATGGCAGATGAGCTTTGTAAAATAATTCAGGTATACAATCTGGGGTGGAAAGAATATGCATAAAGAAGGTGAATGTGAAATTATATCAAAGATACTCCATTAGTGTACAACAGAAAAAAAAAAACATTAAGTAATTCTAAGGAAAAAATTTCAAGGCAAGAATGGTATCATTACGATTAGTCTCATTTGTTTTAAATAGTACAAAATGCTGTACTGGATAACACAACAAATGGCAAACCTTAATTTTACAGCATACACAAGTAGAAAGCAGCAAGAGATAGTATTGCAGATTATTTTGGACTAGCAATTGTGCAATCAGAAAATGCAGTTGGCACAAAGTACGTATTTCCTGTCTGACCATGGAACCATTAGCAATTCCATTCAAGTCACACCTCTCTTACTCTGACTAATCCAAATATGCTTTAAGTGAAGGGGTTGTCTGTGTGGCCTAATGGATAAGGTGTCTGACTTTGGGTCAAAAGACTGTAGGTTTGAATCCTACCATGGACATTGAAAACCACATTGCCAGTTGGTGCAGAGGATGTTGGTAGTGAGCTATAAATAATTAGGTATGGGGTTTGATTCCATCAGCCTTTATCTGCCTACTGTGTGACCTTGAGCAAGTCACTAGAGCAGACAGTGCTTTGGGACAATTGAATTACCAATGGGTTTATATCCAGCAAGAAATAGGTCATCATTTCTGTCTACTCTTCCCTCATTAGACCAATATAAAGCCCCATTTGTCATGTACCTCACTAGACACCTGCAATAGCTAGAAAGGCCACAAAAGTACCTCAAGAAGAGGATCCTAGGCCTTAAACACATGCCCTACATGGACAGACTCAAAAAACTCCAGCTATTCTCTGTCTCATATCATCTGCTAAGAGGTGATCTCTGGTTGACTTACAAAGCCATGTTGAAAGAAGTCCCAATCCCTCCACACCACACACTCCAGAGGACCTCAACCTCATTACCACAATCAACAGAACATGGTGGAGGGACAGGTTCATAACCCAGAAACTGCCCATGCTCTGGAATAGACTTCCTATACATGTCAAGCAGAGCACCTCACTGGCCCTCTTCAGAAGAAATCTCGATGACTGGATGTGAAATAGAAAGTTCACCCCGGGGATCACTCCAGTGGCTCTACTTGGTAGAGGCACTGGGAACTAATGATTGGTGGCAGAATGCCAGGCACTTCTATGGGCTAGGCTTGTAAAGACCCCAGGGCCATTAGCCTAGTACACACCTATGAACCTATTAACATGTCCTATAATATGGGGAACATGTGATGCAGTATGCTGAACCTGAGTCGAAAAGGCAGAATCATTGCAAAAGCAAGTGACAGCAGGACAAGGGAGGGTATGTTTACTGTTTCAGCTCTTGCTTCTCATACAACCTGAGTGAGGATTCAGAGGAGATAATTTGTGGCCATGTGCCAGCGAACTAAACTGTGGGCTGTTAGCAATGATTTTTCTCATTCTTAACTTAAGTATATGTTGCATGTAAAACACACATACACATGTTAGCATTGCAACATGAAAAATGTAGTGCAAACTATTAAAGCAATGTCTGAAATCAGTAAAGTAATAAACAGATGCAACACCTGTATAAGACAGTGCAAGGTTGTAGTAAGCATGGGCAGATAAAAGTGCCCACCATTTACTAAACACAGTAGGACCATAATATTTTAAATTTTCCTGGCCATTTATGTTAAATATTCAAAGGTATACTACTGACTCCCCTAGTAAGCCATAATATGCCATGACATGCAATAAAACATGTAACTACTGCATATTTATGATATACCACGTTCTGGGTATTGAGGATGTTTATCTCAATAATTTATTTGAATCATAATAAAAATCCATAGCTTACATTTATGCAAAGTAGACATATCCATTTTTATAGGCTTTTAACCAAAAGGCAGTGACAAGACCCATTGTGACACAAAATGCTACACAACTGCATAATTTTATATAATCTTACCTAATTCCAAATTCTTACATAGCTGACACATTATAGCAGTGCTACATTGTTGTGGTACACTATATAACAGATGTCATGTCTATACTGGTATGTATCTTCTAGCAATTCACTATAGCTTTTGCCATATGCTCAGTTAATGTGGGACATCACCAGTTCATGCCTTGTTTTAAACCAGTTTGTTCTATTACAACTGCATTTGCTAATGATTTATTATAGTAGATCTGTGCTGTCATACTGCTGACTGATGGGTGTCACACATTTTTTTCTTTTCCCTTATCAGAGAGAGTTTTACCTAACCTAACAATAACCTTTAAAGTTCAGTGTTGTCATGCATTTTGCCTTTCCTAGATTCTGTATCAGCTCATCAATTATGGGTATGAGATAGTTACCAAACTTCAAAATGATTTTTATTTATTTCCTAAAGCCTTTACAAAATCTACTAATACTGCCTCCATCAGGATTAGGGCCTGACACTAACGTGGCTTTTAGATCTTGTTTACTTTAATCCTGTTTGGACACTCTTATTAGTCTTTAGAGCTTTTCTTCGCATACCTCCACTTAAAATGGGCTCTTGCCCGGTTAGACTTTCTCATTAACCAAATGTCAATAAATATAAATAAATAAATAAACAAACAAACAGACATTTCTATGTCTGTAGTAGTCAATAAGGCTTCAGTCTAACCTTCACTCCTGGTGTTGTCAATGTTTTGTTCTAGTAATGTAGTTCTTCCAGGTATTTCAGAGGACACTACCTTATTTTTCTAAACCAAAGTTCTCTCATTTCCTGCTTTTTTTTGCACCCATGCTTCTTCTGGTTGCACTTCAGGTACAGAGGCCCTGCTCCCCCATAAGAACTTCAACTTGAAAGCTCTGTGCAGAATTCTTTGTGTCCTTCCATGGCTTGAATACGTTAATGTGGTAAATTGTTTCTACCTTTCATTTACCTGGCTGTCTATCCTTAAAGTAAGCTGCATTCATTCTTTCTGTCATCTCAAATTGCCTCGGCCATTTGGTGAGAAATGCATTTTCTGTGGAGAATATTCATATTAGTACCTGATCTCCTGGGTAAAACTCTCTATATTGGATGTACTTTTTATAGACTCAGTGTTACATATTGTGAGGTCTCTGCATATATTCCCTCACTGGAGATATTGCCAGATGTAATTTTTCCTGCAAAGTAATATAGTGTTCTATCATACTTGTAAATTGTGTTTTCTCTGTTTCCAAGTTTCCTCTCTGATGCCAAGCAGTCCACTTGGATGCTGCCATGCAGAGGTTCAAATGGTGTAAGCTCAAATCAAGTGTGTGTTCCCCTGGTGTAAGCTCAGATCAAGTGTGTGTTCCCCTGGTGTAAGCTCAGATCAAGTGTGTGCCCCCCCCTCTAATTGCAAACAGTAAGCAGAATAACAACTGGTTGCATGTTTTACTATCCACATCAACAGCTTTCCTCTATGTGGATTTCAGCATTTTGTTAACCTCTAATCTAATCCATTAATCTGCAAGTGGTAGACTGATGTCTTCAGCTGTTTGACTTTAAAGCTCTACAATAACTGATTTAGTACCTTGACCTAAAGGGAGTATCTTGGTCTATAATTTTCTCCTTAGGGACCCCCACTCTGGAGAATAACAATATCAGTTCCCAGGCAATGGCATTAGAATTAGCTTTGTGTAGTGATATTGCATCTGCAAATTAAGTAGCATAGTCCATTATTACTAGTCTGTACTTACCATACCTCTCAACCTCTTAGAGCAAAAAATCTGGACAAAGCCTAAAATCATAGCCACCCTTAGGCATAGGCCAACTAGGCAGCTTCCTAGGGCACTGCTCTAGCAGGGGCACTTTTCCAGTAATTTGGATGGTGTAGGTAGACCAGGATGGGGGCACAGGGTGATGTTGGGGAGTGCTGTGGAGACCTTTTGCCTAGGGCGCCAGTTGACCAAAGGCTGGTCCTGACTAAAATGACAGGGGGACAAATAAGGACAGATTTTAAATATTGCTCTTACAAACTTAGAAAGTTGATAGAATAATAGGTTTTGCATTAGCATGAATTTTCTGAAGGATGTGGAGTCTTAAACTCAAATGTTTGTCATTATTTAATGACTTCAATCCTCAGCTATTTCCCAGAAAAGTACAGATTTTAGGAGGAATGCACCAAAAATATGAGGCAAAAATCTGGACATTCTGTGAAAATATGTACAGTTGAGAGGTATGGTACTTACACACCCTGCTAGATTTTACTGATGGCCCCACAATGGCATTCTCAGCAAAAAGCACATAAGTTCTCAGTGTCTTTCATTAGATATGGCCAGTAAAATCTGGCAAATACTGTTGCCTTTGGTTTGTCCATCCTCATGTGACCTCATAATATTTCACCATGTGATAGTTTCATTACTAATGCCCAGTAAGTAAGACTTTTACACGAGAAGCTGGTGCAGAATTATTTACCTTTCTTTATTAATTCAAGTTTTGGAGGTTATCTTTCAAACTCAAAGTAGAGATAAGAATTAATTGTAAATATCATGTTTACTATTTTCTTATTCAACCCTAGTTATGTTCTCATGTCCTCAATGTTAAGTATCTTCTTCCCAGTATATCTTTTTAAAGTCTATGGAGCTTACTTGTAAGTCCTCTAACTCACGATTGCTATCTTTGGTAAGCTGGCATGAAGTACAATGTGTAGCTTCTTCCCTAAAAATACTGGCACTGCAGTTTATTCATACCTCACCCTGCAAAAGGTAGTCCTACACAAAAATAAAGTTTTGTTTTATTTTTTTTTCCATATTTCACACATTTCTGCTGCTTACATTCTCCTTTCAATTACCTTCTCTGCTTTATACCAGCAGAAATGCAGAACTATGCATTCTCCCACTTGTTTCACTTTCTGCACTGACTTTGTTTTGCAGATTCTAACTCAGGTGTCTTTCTTTTTATATGTTGGTCTCAGTTTCTCTGCTAACATTTCTTGTAAGCATCTGTGTTGACATCTGTCTTGTACTGATTTTTGCTTGAAGGTTCCCTATCACTTCGTTTTCAATTGCTGACCCTTACAGTTTTGGATGCTGTTGCACTATCATAGTGGCATGCTTCTGATAACAGACAAGGTAATTTTAACTTTCTAAATACTTCACAAATGTCTCTCTTTGGTAGGTTAAAGGCCATGTACTTTTTTCTAGTTATGATTATTAATCTCTGTGTGAGTATCACTGCTCTGTTCTCCCTCACTCACATTCTTATGCTGAATGAATGCATCGGGTTCCCATACTATGTCTACAGATTCTCCCTTCTCTCACTTTTTCCATAATGCTTTGAAATGGGAAAAGTATTTCTCTGACATTACATAATGAGTGAAATCATGGTTTGCAGCCACAGAATGCAGTAGTTTCCCCAAAAGAATATTAATTTCTACATGTGTAAGAGGATACTTTTCTCACCATGAATGTATTTTGACTCCACTAATAGTGATACTATTATCAGGGCTGCAGCTGCATTAAGTGCCCAGTGCCACTTCATGAACTGATACTCCTTGACTGCTTGTTACCTTGGAGACAGCATAGTCATAGTGTGGGAAATTATGTTGTGCAGCATAATCAACTGTTGCTGCAGATGCATCAGTTTCTTGACAATCCCTGCCTGTGATTATATGATTTTTACAGCAATTCTTCCATCATTGCAAGCAAAAGTTAACAATATCAGTAATACAAGAGTCACATTTATGTAGAAATTTGCACTTGACAACAGACATGCTGTAAGGAACTACAAATTGTTGTGCCTCTGTCCTACTCCACTTTCTCTACCAGTGTAACTTTCAAAAAGACACTGATGGCAAGACATACATAAAAACTCAGATTTAACCTATAATCTAAAATCTATACACATATTTACCCACGTGACTTTGTAGTTATAGTCTCTTCATAACAGTCCTTACAGCTTTCCCAGAATACAAGCTGCCTTATAATCAAAATGTAAGCCCAAAGCTGCATGCTTCTTTCCTGCCCCAAGTAAAATTCAAGGCTGCAGGCCTTTCCCAGGTCAAACATTTAGCTCAAATAGGTAAATTCTTCTATTAAGTATAATCCATAGCCTACACTCCATAGTTTATTCTCAGCATGGCCCTGTCTGACTCACTGTTCTCTTTTCAGATATACGCATATATGAGGAACTAATTCTCTGAATTTAGCTTTTCATGTGACTCTCTTTTATGCTATAGCAACTGGCATTTAATATTTTGAATTAGCAATCTGATGTGATAATATTCCTATATTCCCTACTGCAGTATACATTTTGCTACCAGTTGAAGGCACATACACATTTTCCATAAAAAACCTGCTGCCATAGATAAGATAGATAAACCACTCATAGCTTTGCCCTCCAGTACCACTTCACTCTTGTGTGCTAACCCTAACCCTGCCATTGCCCACAACTCTTCACCTTATATTATAAAATGCCCTTTCTATAACAGTGCCACCAGATAAGACATTGACACATATATATGTGCACACACACACACACACACACACACACACACACACACACACACACACACACACACTACCGCATCAACTTATCTAAACCTTTTTCTAGCCCTAACCCACAAATACTCAAAACACACATGCATGCCCTAATGCCAAAACACAGACAATTCCAAAATCTTCATCATTAGTGAAAAAAAACTGCTTTCATGCAAACATACCTGACATACCACAGGGAAAGTCAATGTTCCCAGCATCAACATTTCCAGCATGCAAGTATAATTGCAACCATATAAAGATAGATAGATAAATAGTGTGTGTGTGTGAGAGAGAGAGAAAGAGAGATAAAACTATAAAATATCACCATGGATTGCAGTGATTAAGCCGTTTTAATGCCAGTAAGACCTATATTTAACAGCTAACACATCAGTACATAACTCTTTTGAAGCACTGACATTTTTTAAGTTTTATTTTTCACCATAAACTACACTAAAAGATGGTCAAAACCAAAACATCAAAGATATACATGTTGTTCTTAACAACTTTTTGAAAATAATAATTACATTGTGAAAGATGCTGATAACTTTAATAAAGGAAATGTTTCAGTCATCTGTAATGGGCAAAACATTTAATAGCATTTCAGAGCAACCTTTCTTTAAATGCTTTGAATAAATATGTTGCAAAGTGTGGACATTGTCACAATTAAAATGTTGAAAGTGTAGTGGTATGTGAGCTTGTGTGATGAATATAAAAGCAATTCCAGCAGACTAAAAGTGAATGTATTATTGCAGTCTAATTCTAGTAGCTATATATTATGGAAATGTATATTTCTATTTCCAATTTCTGCTTGTTAACACTTTTTACATCAGCAATCACAGATCAGACTATGTTCATATTTTAATACTATCAAACATTAAACAAAACAAATGCATATTCATATGAATATATAGTTCTGCCAGTAAAAATATGAATAAAGTTTTAGTTAAATAAGTTTAACCAAGTTATGTTTCAGTTAGATAAGCCTCCCAAGACTAAGAAAACAAAAGCTGCCTTCAAAGCTCCATAGGCGAATAATCCAATGAATAAAAATTGTTTACCCACAGAAGAATACTTATATATAAAACAAAGAGAATGAATCAGAATCCAAGAACTAAGAGTTTATTTGTAGTTAAGTGCTTTAATTGCTACAAATGCTAGACTTCTTCAGAACTGTAAATTAAATTACAAAACCTCCAATTTGATAACAAGACTGAATAAGTTCATTAATCAGTTAAATAATTGAATACTTGATTGATTTAAATTGTTGAAGCAATTTTTATAAACCTATACATATAGAATACATTTAAAAAATAACCATAGGAAATCACTATAATAATACCATATAACCATTTATAATAAGACTTAATTTTTCATTTTTAAAGATAATAACTAGTTTATTACTAATTCTTATTGCATCAAACATTTCAGCAAGACAGAAAGAAAGTTATAATTTGGATTTCATTGTGTCTAATAATTTATTTTAATTTAATAAGAAATATTGTAGACAGGTGGAGGAGGTAGCTATGGGAGCTATCATGGCACCCAGTTATGTGAACATCTTCATAAATGTATATATGTATGCTTTATATATATATATATATATATATATATATATATATATATATATATATATATATATATATATATACCAAAACATTGGACATTGGTTACGATGATTAGCAAGTACTACAGGAACTAAGTATAATAAAAAAGAAACAGAGACTTCTTAGCACTTTTGTCCCAACTTTAATATATAGAACTTCATCAGAAATATCTCCTTAAGGTTTAAAACATTTAAAGAACATTATCTCGTGAAAAATTTGAAAACAACCTATGATAGACATAAAAATCATATGACTCAGAATACTCGTGTGACTCAAAAAGCTCATGTGACATATAAAATTTTTTTTATCAAAAGCTTAATGATAGACTTACTATACCTATTTTAAAGTCAAACACTTCATAAAAGTAATTAAAAATGCAACTATAAAAATATAAATCTGTACATTTTAAGTTAATCTTAACTTAAGTAAATACTTTATGTTAGTGCTTTCATTTAGCCCAGGTTGCTTCTCTGGCTTCAACAAAATTTGCCATCTAAACTCCCTGGTTTCAAGAAAATTATTACATCAATTAATAAATCTTTTTGTGTTTACCTGTTTTAGTATAAAAAAACTGAAACTTCCTAAAATTGATGCAATTTTATTTTATTTATTATTATTAGTTTACATTTGTTTACCAGAAAAGTCCAACTGGATATATGTCCATTTTCAGCGGAGGCCTGGGGAGATAAGCTACAGAAAGCAGAGTACAAATACATTAGGAACAATAGAAACATTTAGAGATAAGTATAATATGCAGTTTTCAGTAGGGTTACAAACTTAAATAAAACATAGTAGACAACATCAAAATCATGTGGCTTCAGTTTCAGACAATAATACACGCAGTTATGGGCTAAGTCCCATCAAGAATTCATACAATTATTAGAGCATATGATTGAGATGCTTAGGGTGAGTTTGCAGGAACAGCGGGTGGTGATTAGTCGGGGTTTAAGCAGGGACATTGCCAATGCTGTTGGAAATGTAGTTTGAGGCTTTTTTTGAACTGGGTTAAAGAGGACTGGTGAGTAAGTTTGGCAGGTAGCATATTCTCCAAGTTTTGCCTACTGAGTTGGCGAATAGAGAATCCCCAGGCACATTTATGCTGTTAGTTGTTTGTATCAGCAGTTTGTCAACATAGTGTAGTGACCTCAGGTTGCTGTATGGTTTAATGATCTTATTTAGTGCTGATACTTTTTTGGGTTGATATAGTATTTTGTGGGTTATTACAAGTTAGTTGTATCAGAGAAGATTGGGCCACTCCAGCCATCCTAGCTGAGTTAGGTTGATACAATGGTGGGTCCTAGAGGTAGCACCTGTAGAAAATCTAGCAAGATGGTTGTAACAACTAGCAAGTTTGGTAAGTGTGGCTTGGTTCAGGTTAGTAAAGAGGGTGGAGGCATAGAGGAGGGTAGAAAGTAGGTGGAACTGAGTGATAGTGGTTCTTGCAAAAGGAGTATGGAAGGGTTTGTTCCTGTATTTGGAGCCCAGTTTTTTGTTGACAGATTTGATGGTTTTATTGACATGGATATCATATTTTAGGGCATTATTGACTGTGATGCCCAGGTGTTTTGTATGAGTATCTGGGGATATAATTGTGCCATTGTTGGAACTTATAGTAAAGAATGGTGAGGAGGATTTGCAAATCGGGGAAAAGATGAGCAGTTTAGTTTTGTTGGGGTTTAATAGAAGCTGATGGTTTGCAAACCATTTTTTTACATCATTGAAAGTATTCTGGGTTAGGGTCATAAGCTCAGTTGAGGAGGAGGCAGTACATATTAAAGTAGAGTCATCCACGTATTGGATGCAGGTGGCCTTGGGAGTGATGGTGGTAGATCATTGATAAAGACTGAGAAGAGTAGTGGTCCTAGTACGGAGCCTTGGGGGACTCCTAGAGTTATGGGTAGATGTGTGGATAGTGTATTCTGCCATAAAATTGCTTGTTGTCTATCAGACAGGTAAAATTGGATCCATTTAATAGAGCTACTATTCAGTGACAGTTCCTTCAAGGTACGGAGAAGCAGTTGGTGACTGACCATATCAAAGGCCTTAGAGAGATCTAGGAAGAGAGCAGAGGTAAGTTTGTTATTGTTTTGGATGATGTTGATAGAGTTAGAGAAGGAAAGGCGGGCTGATGTGGTGCTTTGGTGTGGCCTAAAATCATGCTGAGAGTTGGCCAGTAGTTTATTTTGGGTGAGATAGTGCAACAATTGGTTGTGGATGCACTTTTCCATAATTTTGGCCAATGGTGATAGTATGGCTATTGGTCGGAAGTTTGAGAGGTCTAAAGAATTCATAACAAGGCCAAAATATGCATATCCACAACTAGTAGGGTTTGGCTTTATTGGCCTGAAATTGTCCATTAAAATGATAAAAAAAGTCATGGGCATTCAAAATCACCAATTAGCTGAAACACCTGATGTCCATATGGATCATTTGCATATATCCCATGTGCTGATGATACAAGAGGTTTGGGAGGTCACTCAGTGGAAGTTCTAGCTTTGCTGGAGTTTTCATTTTGTTTTTACTGATTGGTTTTTCAGTGACCTTCTCACTTATTGTTTTAGTTTATTGTTTGGAATATTTTTGCAGTGACCCTAATGATAATGGACATCAGCTGGGTATAACAGCCCTGTATTTCTTATGCTTAGTCAAACACTCTGTTTTCATTTTGTTTTTACTCCTTTATGAAGAGGAATGACATGGGAAACCTTCCAGAGAGAGGGGTTAGTGACTTCAGTCAAGGTGTGGTTTATTATGATCAAGACAGGGTATGCAATGGCATATGCCCCTTTTTGTAAATATTCTGGTGTGATGAGATCAGCTGCCAGGGTAGTTGGCTTTAGTTTGTTAAATAGAGATCAGATGGCGGATGTAGATACAGGTTGGAAGACGAAAAGGAATAGGGTAGTGGTTGTGGAGGAGTTTTAAAAGGAGCTGGTGGGGGGTAGTTGGCTAGCTGGTGATTGGATGGTTTTGGTAAAAAAATTGATAATGATGTTAGCAGTTTCCTCTGGAGTTTTAAGGTCGCAAGTTGGGGTGGGGGTGGAGGTTTGGCCAGGGTGGAGCAGTTTGTTTATGCCTGCCCACAGTTTTGAGGTTTGTTCTGGTGTTTTTGCTGAAGGTGTTGATAGAATTTTTTTTTGTCTAACAGTATGACTTTCTTGATATCATTCCTTAGTTGTTAGAATTTAATATGGTCAAGTGGGACTTTGGAGGTGCACCATTTGTCCCGTGCTTTATTTCTTGCTATGACTTTGGGTTTAGTTACTCTAGAGAGCCAGGGGGCAGTCTTAGTTTTGGCTCTGAGGGTGCAGATAGGAGCGTGGAAATCCAGAATGGAGAGGAATTTAGAATTAAAGTAGGCTACAGAATCATCTAGTGTAATTTATTTAAGTATGACCCAATTGCATGCTCTGAGTTCATTCTGAAAGTCAGTGGAGTTAAAGTTTTTTTTGTTTCTGATAGATTTATATAGAACTGGGTGGTGGTTATCTACTTTATGCATAATGATGTAAGTGAGTAGGTGATCACTTATAACATCTGGGAGGGTACCCATGTTATACAGGTCTGGATGATTGTTGATAAGAATCCAGTCCAGGATCCTGCATTTGTAGTTGGATTTATTTATTCTGGTGGATGAGGACATAAGTTGGGTATAACTGTGAAGGTTTATATGGGTGGTGGGAGATTCAGAGGAACAAATGTTACAGTCAATATTAACGTCTCCTAACACAATAGTTTCATGGGGGTATGTGTTGGAAAGCCATTGGATGAAGTGTTCTAGGGTATTTGCATTGTTGCCTGGGGGGATATAAATGCAAGCAATGAATATAGATTTACTTTTCTTAAGCTATAGTTTGATAAATAGGGCTTCTGCATTATTGAACAAGGGGGCTTGTTGTGGGGCTAGTGTGACATCTATTGTGTTCTTAAACAGAACTGCTACTCCTCCATCTTTCCTGGTGTTACGGTCTAGTCTAAGTATGTTGTACCCTGGTGGGATAACCTCATCATTTTTAGTTCCTGGTTTTAGCCAGGTTTTAAGACATAGCACATCAGGTGAGTAGGTAGCTAGAAGGGTATGAAGATTACGGACCTTGTTGTTAATACTCCTGATGTTTAGGTGACAGGTCAGGAGAGAGTTAGGAGAACTTGAATTTGACCATATGTTGAAGGTGGTAGTGGGTTGGGAGCTTGTGGGAAGGGTGGGTCTAGGGTTAGGGTGGATGTCCCAGCTCTCATCAGAGTAAATTGTACAGTGATTATTAGTTCCAGCCCTTTACTTATTATTTTATGATAATATCTAGTTCTGGGGGAGATGGACCGTGGTCTAGTTAGTTGGTGGTTATTAAAAGTGGAGAGGATAGGTTTGTAGTGAGTTAGGGGTTGGTCTGATTCACTCAAGGTGGGAGCAGAGATGGTATGAGATATGTGGTGGAGAAAACCAAGATAGGGTTAGTTTTCATAGATTGTGAGGAGATAGCCCAGGCAATATAACTGAGAGGAACATAATTGGTCTCACCTTGATAGTAGTGGTACTTGGTAAGGAATGTGGGTGGAGAATTAAGAGGATTGTTGGCAGGAAGGGGTGGTGTATGGGGGGGTGGTGTATGGTGGTGTGGGTTATCTGTGATAGGTTGTAGGAAGGAGGAGTGGTTTATTGGGCTTAAATTTAGCACTGGTGGGGGAGGGTGGATTAGAGGGCAGGGTGGGACATTATACCAAGCTACAAGGATTTCCAGAGTCTGTGAGTATGTAGGCTTAAAGAATACAACTTTACAGTGATTTTAGTCAGTTATTTTTAAAGTGAGCTGCAATTTACCCAATTTTACTCGATTCTTTTCAAAGTGAGCTGTGTTTTATTCAATATTGTATTAAACAAAGTTTGTAGTTTAGCCAGACGATTTTACTGACTGTTGGGAGTAAGCAAGCTTTTAACCTAAATTTTGTACAGATATTATAGTTTAGCCAGCCAATTTTACTGACTGTTGGGAGTAAGCAAGCAAGCTTTTAACCTGCATTTTGTACAGATATTGGAGTTTAGCCAGACATTTTTACTGATTGTTGAGAGTAAGCAAGCTTTTAACCTGCATTTTGTACAGATATTTGTTATTTCTTTAGCAACTGTGAGATGAAGTAAGCAGGGGGAATGTGTTATACAGGCTGTATGCACTGTAGAATGCTTATTTTATTACTTATTACAGCAGCCTGACTAGGGAGTCTAAGACTGTTAAGCTATCTTTTACTATGGACCCTAGGCTAGCCGTAGACCTAGTTCAGCCAAGCAATCTATTAGCACAACAGTTATATTTAAGATATAGACATTTCAGCCCTTTTCCTTAGTGAGAGACAGTGCAGGAATGCTTTTCTTTTAGTTTTCAGGATGATAGTTTCTTTTCAGCACAGACTGAGCTCTTCAAAGTAAGAAAGGTGGGGTGGAAAGACCTGGTAAGGTACATAGAGTCAGTGCATGGATTCTATATGGAACATAGCTAACATAACAGCATGCAAACAGTATTATAAATTCAGGCAGGGCATTCATTAATATTAGTAGTACCACAGCTTCTGCCTTTCTCTATATACAATTGCAACTATCAGTCAGAGCAGTAGTTTACAGCACAGGCAAGTTCAGTGAATTTTACACAGCTTTTCCTATGTGGTTTTATGCTATCAGTAGTTACAGCATTAAGGCAGTACAGCTAAATCCACTTGTTAAATTCTAGGAAATAGTTCTGTTCATGATTCATGAACCAGCATAATAGTATGTCACAGCAAACTATGTCACCAAGCTTATAATGTTAAAATTACTACATGCAGTTAATAAATATGCTTAGAAAATCACTCCTGGCTAGCAAACTTTACAGGTAATTCCACACATTTTTTAAAACATTCTACTGGTTTGGTGAATTAGAAAATTATTGCTATGCACGCTGCATAGATTTTTTTAGTTGTTTCTTTACCACATAATTTGTTAAAAGCACAAAAATAAACAGTTCTAGCATACTGTTTGTGTAGAAAAACAGCTGACTGGGTCCTTAGACACTAGGGGTTTGAAAATGGAGGCTGAAGCAGTCCTAGAAATAATCTCACATCATGTGGTGGGAAATCAACTTTTAATTAACTATACCAAGCTACAAGGATTGCCAGGGTCTGTGGTGCTATATGAAGCTACAAGGATTTCCAGGGTCTATGAGGCTATAGCAAGCTACAAGGATTCCATGGTCTGTGAGTATGCAGGCTTAAAGAATACAACTTTACAGTGATTTTACTCAGTTCTTTTTAAAGTAAGCTGCAATTTACCCACCGTTACTCAATTCCTTTGAAAGTGAGCTGTGTTTTACTCAATATTGTATTAAACAAAGTTTGTAGTTTAGCCAGACAATTTTACTGACTGTTTGGGGTAAGCAAGCAAGCTTTTAACCTGAATTTTGTACAGATATTGTAGTTTAGCAAGACATTTTTACTGACTGTTGAGAGTAAGCAAGCTTTTATCCTGAATTATGTACAGATATTTATTTATTTAGCAACTGTGAGATGAAGTAAGCAGGGGGAACATGTTATACAGGCTGTATGCACTATAGAATACTTATTTTATTACGTATTACAGCAGCCTGACTAGGGAGTCTAAGACTGTTAAGCTATCTTTTACTATGGACTCTAGGCTAGCCATTGTCCCAGTTCAGCCAATCAATCTATTAGCACAGCAGTTATACTTCAGATAAAGACCTTGCAGTCCTTTTCCTTAGTGAGGGATGTGACGACTGGGAAGAGATGGGTGAAGGCTGCCAGCCTAGCCAAATAGAATTTGATACATAATTCTGTCAACTGTATAAAGAAATGTAAAATACAGGCTTGTGTTTTTAAATGTAAGAAAACACTGTAAAATGTGAACTTCAAGATTGTTACAACATTGCCCTCTGCTGTAAGGAAAACTAAGCCAAGTATTTTAAATGTGTCTTTTTAAGTTGAAAAGATCTTATGAATCTCTTTAATGTTAGAATTCGGCTCCAGGGCAGCTGGATGAAGATTTCATGCCCATTGTTTTAAGGCTAAAATGTATGACTAGAATTTAGATGTGGAAGGTGCTTTAGTGCTCTGGTTTCTGCTTGCATATACATGTGAAATGTCTTGTATTGTTGTAAGTTTCTGAGGAGGTGTTAGATTGTTAAATAATGCAATTTGTGGCCTGAGAACTCAGACCAGGTGCTAAGAGGATGCAATATGAATACTGGCAAAACCTAAGTGTCAAAAATGATGTAATTTTGGGAGGGTCTTAGAGACATGATTGTTAGTAATGTTTAAATACTATTTCTCACAAGAGACTAAACCATACCTCTCAACCTGGAAACATCAAAAATCTGGACAAGGCCCATGAAAAATAGGTACAAATCTGTACCCTGATTAACATAAAATTAGCATACATAAATATGTAACCCCGTCCATTCTGATGGAATTATAGGATACCAACTTTCAAATGCAAACTGAAGAACAGACAACCAAAATATGGCACTACAGTCCCCCTGCAGCCATTCCAATGTCCCATTACCTGGCTATTTCATCCCATTTAACATAAACACTAATGTGCATACTGCTTTAGTTCTACATTGATTATTTGAATTTTATTTTTACATTTTATAGCACAATGCACAAACACTAATAGATATCTGCTAAACAAAGAGATACTGTCTCACAATGAAAATAAACATAGCCATACCTCTCAACCTATTAGAGCAAGAAATCTTGACAAAGCCATCAATAATAGGGGAACAAAGGCTCAAAAATAGGTACACTTTTTAAACACTGTTCTTACAAACTTAGAAAACAGACAGAATAAAAGGTTATGCATTAGCGTGAATTTTCTGAAGGTATGAAGTCTGAAACTCAAATGACTGTCATTATTTTCTGATTTCAACCCTTAGTGATTTTTTTAATGAACCACAATTTTATGAGAAACGGACCAAAATATGAGGGAAAAATCTGGGCATTCTGCAAATATCTATACAGTTGAGAGGTATGACACATAGCATAGCATTAAAACTTCTCTGCTGTTGAAACTCACATTAATTGAAACAGCATTGAAAACCATAACACATCCAAAGAAAATGCATCTGGCCAGTGGTGGATAAAGATTACCTTTGGGCTGTTTTCAAATCATATGCCCCTTGCACACAAAACAAGAAACATACATGGGTTCTTTGATACACCTTCCGGACTTTATTAAATTATATTCCTTGTATAATACAGCACACTTGTTAGACTTAGAGCGCATTTTAAATTTATTGTTTGAACATTTTTCCAGTAGGCAAGGTAACAAAATGAACCAATGAAAAAAACTGCTCAGTTCAGAACATTTCCATCATAAAAGTCTACTTCCACACACATTTTTTTCTTATAATGCAGCACAAAATATAATAATTGTGATTTTCTGTTTCTGAATTTGGGTTAATATTTTTTGCTCTTTCCACTGAGACACAAATGCCCTTGTGCTTGACATTTGCTCACTTCTGTTTTATCTGTAGCTACACCCTTGACTTGTTACACCCACCCCCTTTAAAAGTACAACATAGTACAGTATCAGCAATGCATCTACAGACTGTGGTTGTAGAACCCATGGTCATCTGCATCAAAAGCAAGCATTTAACCTGTTATGCTATTAACAATGCAAGCAGACTCAGCATAAGCCACACTAAACATCTCTTCCCCTGAAGCTCTCAGCTCCTTGTAAAATCCACTCAACACACAACTGTATCTCTCAACTTTGCAGCACAAGAAATCCAAATTTTATTTTTGGGGGGACAAAAGCCCAAAAACCAGGGACACATTTTAAACCTTGCTTATATAATTTTGGAAAGTTGCTTGAATAAAATGTGTTACCATCATGCGTTTCACTGCCAAGTCTTAAACCCAGGACCCTATGCACTACAGTCCGAGCAACATACCACTATGCCAAATCAACAGTTTCCTGAACTTAAATGGCTATCATTTAGTGAATTCAGTTCTCACATCTTACCATAGCTCTCAGCCAGTTAGCACAAAAAAAACCTGGACAAAGCCAATAATAAGGGAATACATTACAGCCCTGAAAATATAATGGCTGTGATGGTGCAGCAGTTAGCATTGTTGCCTCACAGTAAGAGGCTCTCCGGTTTGATTCTCGGCTGGAGCGCCTTCTGTGTGGCGTTTGCATGTTCTCCCTGTGGTTGTGGGAACTTGAAAAACATGTAGGTAGGTGCGTGCATGCATGAATGGGTGTGCCTTCTCTGAAGGTTGGGTGTTGAGCTGGCACTGTAAAAATCCACTGCCAATCATAAGTGGACAGATGATCTGATGTGGTGACCCCTAACCAGGAAACAAAAACATTACAGCCCTAAAAATAGGGACAAATTTCAAATATTGACCTTATAAACTTAGAAAATTGCTAGAATAAAGGTTTTGTGTTACCATTTGTTTTCTGAAGAATATGAGGTCTGAAATTCAAGTGCCTGTCATAAATTCAATCCTTCACTGACTTGCCACAAAAAGCCATAAAACCACAGATTTTATGAGGAACAGAACAAATAAGAGGCAGAAATCCAGAGTTTCACAAGGGGTAGTGGGTAGGGACTTTAGGCTCTTGACACTTGAACCAAAAGATAAAGGTTTGAGCCTGGGTTCCTCCTCTAGCCACCAGGTATATTCATTTGCGGCATTTTACATTCACACAAAAATCAGAGACAGATGTTAAATATTGCTTTTATATACTTAGAAAGTTGCTTGAATAACTATTTTGCATTTTATGAAGGATGCAAAGTCTGTCATTATTTAGTGACTGCAATCCATTCTTCAACAATTTGGCAGGAAAAACACAATTTTATTAGGAGCAGACAAAATATTTCAGGCAAAATCAGCGGCATTCTGGTAAAATCAAAGACATTTGGGAGGTATACTGTCAAGCATGAGACCAGGAAAGAGAAAATTGGCATGCTACACACACTTCAATATTCAGTACATTTGCACTACCAATTCGTACCCATCTATGACAACCATCACGCTTTGTGCCTTTTCTCATCCACTGTTTCTAACCCTGTTGAATCCTTTAGTCTTGCAAAGAAATTGGAAGGTGGCAGACCGCCTGCCCAGTGGAGCTTTCATTAGTTACATTTTCTGTGCATTTTAATATGCACCTAAAGTACACCACAACTAAACACACACACGCGTACACACACCATGCTGACCAGGATTAAATCCATCCATTCCGTTCTCGCACACAACATTAATTACAGCAGGGATCAGCTGACCAGGATTAAATCCATTCTGTACACACACTCCTTACTTGTCAGTAAAATCCGTTCTCGCAATAGTGACTCCTAAGTTACTAGTCAGTAATTAAATCCATTCCGTTCTCACGCACAGAACGTGCAGGAAGCATTTCTGGTTCTCGCTCACATTTGAAAAAATCCATTCCGTCTTGCAATGTTAATTACAGCAGGAAGCATTTCTGGTTCCCGCTCGCATTCGGGTTCTAGGAGCTCAATTCTGACAGGCTGGTAGCCTTAATGGAGCTGATGTCATCGCGCATGTGATGACGTCAGCTCCATCAGCGTGAAAATTTAAAAAACAAAGAAAACATCGGAAATGATGCAGAGCCACTCGGTAATCGTGGCACCCCTTCATTCAAACCCCAAAACTCGGTAAAAACCGAGTAATTCAGTGCTGTTGGGAGGTATGGATTAAACAAGCATTTTGATCTTGATATCCAACTATTAGCTCTCTGCCTTATGCTCACATGTAAGTTTCTAGCACTGTAATTTTTTGTAGGAAAAGTTAAAGCTAGTAAAGATTAATTAGTTATTATTCTTTGAAATTAGACATGTCCTACTGTATTATTTTAAGTTTCTGTGTGATCTCTGAACTCTTAGATATCTTTGTGGTGTAGTAGTTTTGTCTTGCGTTTTAATTATTTATTATTAAATATTTTTAAAACCTTCTACCTGTGGCTGGTTTGTGTAGAGATAAGCTCTAGAATACATTGCATATTTATAGAGGTTATTGTAATAGGCCACTCTAAAGTAAACCTTGACTGTTAGTCATACTACCATTGGACAATAATATAGCACAGTAATAATTGGACACCCTTCTAAGGGCCTTTTAGTAGCTGATATTCTTAATTGTGTGGTGGCAGTAATTACTACCATATAGTCTGGATAAAGGGGCACAGATGGAGAATCTGTGTCAGCCTTTCCCAGGAGTGTCTGTGAAGTTGTATAAATATCTCAACGTGTGTGTGTGTTGTGGCAGCTACTTGGCAGGGATATGAAGCACTGGATGGACAGAGAGGGTACTGGAGGTTCTAGCTTGCCCAGTTAGGCTGAGACCTGGACCCTATAGCTGTGCCAGTGGGGAGTTTTATTGGGGACCTGGTGAGCAAGGGAGCAGCCAGCTCCAGACTGACTGTGATCTCTGTGTGCACTTAAGGAAAATTGTATTTTACTGTGTGTATTAGTTATCCTTTCCTTTTCAATGAGACAACCTACCTGGTGTTAGAGGTGAGGATTGAGGCTCCTTGATTGCTGGGCCAGGGCACGGTCATCACAAATGTTTGGCAGTGGTGGGATCTACTTCACATACTAATTTTCTTGTAGTGGTGTGGATAGAGCGAATTCCTGTAGCTTATGTACAGTGATCTCTAAAAGTGTTTTTACTTTAAAACAGCCATGCAGTCTATACTCAGAGTTCAGATCACAATTGTTTTATTCCTTTTGTTAGCTTAGTGTTAGTCAGGGTGAGCAGGCAAAAGAGTATGGAAAGCTGACAAAGAACCAGCTGGTGGAGATGTGCCAGGCTAGTAGACTGGTGCATGGAAACCTGACTAAAGCAGACCTGATTGCAGCCTTGGTTACAGCTGCATCAGAGAATAGCAGCCTGGAGGACAATCAGACTGACAGTGGAGATACAATATCCTCAGAGAATGGACAGCTCAACCTTTCTGCAGTGGACTTAAAAATCCAGCTAGAGCTAAAGAGACTTGAGTTGGAGACCAGGCGTATGTAACTAGAAGCAGCCAGGAAAATGAGGAGTCCACAAGCTGAGGAAAATGAATGGTAGAGGAGGCATGAGAGGGAAATGCTGACTTGCCAGAGTCATGGAGGTAATGGGGAAGGGAGTAACTGGACCCCAGAAGCCCAAAAGGTCAGTAAATTTCTTCCACTGTTTAAAGAGGGGGATAATTTTGATAGCTTCATTCATATGTTTGAGTGGGTATGCAAACAGTATGAAGTTGACAAAATGCTCTGGGTACCTTTCTTGACCCCCTTACTCCATGGTAAAGCTGTAACTTCTTTAGCAAGAATGTATGACACTGACTGTTTTGATTATACTGCTGTAAAAAGACATTTATTAGAATGTTTTAAGCTAACACCTGAAATGTATAGGAAAATGTTCCGCGAGCATAGATGCAAGGCAGATGAAAATGTATGTGAATATGTTGTTGAAGTGAACACTTATTTTCATAGCTGGGTGAGTGGATGTCAGGTCATCACTTTTGAAGGGCTGACAGACCTTTTGGTAAGGGAATAAAACCTTAGCATTTTGCCTGAGGACATGAGGATCTGGTTAGCTGATTGACAACTACTTCAGAGGAGTTGGGGAATAAGGGAGACCTATACCTACCAAACAGGGCAGCCCTGCACAGGAAAGGGACCCCCAGTACTGCTCATGGGACTAAAGGAACCCATAGTGGGCAGCACAGACTGCCCCAACAGAATCCGCCAGTAGCAGGGGAAGCCACTAGTCCAGGTATACATCCAGGAGCTAGGGTAAAATGTTTTGAATGCAACCAGTGGGGCCATGTGGCATACAGATGTCCATGGAGGGAAGGTGGGGAACCAAAGGTGATGGAGCCAGTAAGTGGGAAAGACCAAATGCCAACAGTGGGTTGTCTTGAGGCAACAGGGGTATGGAACTACCATCCTGCAGATGTCCTGAGAGGGAAGGATTTGGATGAGGCAGTACTATGTACTTATGCAGTTACATGGAGTAAGGCTAGGAGACATGCAGGTGGGTCTGGTAGCCTGGTGTAGACTCAGACAGACTGCATACTTGCAGCCAGGACTGCTGAGGTGGTTACTTCAGGGAGTGAGCTACCCTGTAGCATTGAGACTGAATGTGAGCCACAGCTGCTTGTGGGTACTGATGTTCCCTTGGGCAGGGTAACTGCAAAGGTAGAAGTGAGTAGTAGTACCCAGACTGACAGTGAGGCACCACTGTCAGAGGATGCCAGACTTCCAGTGGAAGGGGAGCTGAGAAGGGTTTCAAGGAGAGACTTGAGACAGGCTCAACTCTCAGACCTTACATTTCAAGGCCTTAGGCAGGTAGCTAGGGAGGCACATGATTCTCAAGGGAATGGGGAATCTGTATACTGGAACAAAGGGTTACTGTACAGAGAGTGGACCCTGAGGGCGGGCTAGAAGGTGAGAGAGTACAGCAGTTGGTAGTGCCTAGAGCATTACCATTGGGCGCTTCTAGCTATAACACATGATATTCCATTTGCATGTCAAATGGGCATAAAATGTACCAAGAGGTGTATTATGAAAAACTTCTATTGGCCTGGAATTTCCAGAGATGTAACAAGGTACTGCAGGAACTTTGAGCAGTACCAAAAACTAGGCAAGGCAGGAGACAACGTGAGAGCTCCTTTGATGCCTTTGCCAGTGATTGAGGAGCCATTTCAGAGGGCAGTTATGGATATTGTGGGTCCTCTGAGTACCCCAAGTATCACAGGGAAAAAGTATATCCTAGTGATTCTAGATTATTCTACACGATACCCTGAGGCAGTGGCTTTGCAAATGCTTTGCTAGAGGTTTTCAGCAGGGTAGGTTTCCCAAAGGAAATACTGTCTGACAAAGGTGCCAATTTTATGTCAGACATGCTAGCTTGTCTGTGAAAGTTCTGTGAGGTGAAGCACATTAAGACCACCCCCTACCATACCCAGACTAATGGTCTTGTTGAGAGGTTAAACTCTACAATCAAGTTCCATGCTACTGGTATTTTCAGATCAGTTTAAGAGGGAGTGGGACAAATATTTGCCCCATCTGTTGTTTGCTTACAGAGAGGTTCCCCCAGGAATCCACATGTTTTTTCACCCTCTGAGTTGCTGTATGGGCATAGGGTGAGGGGTCCTTTAGATTTCATTTGAGATGAGTGGAAAGGTGAGTGTGAGTCTCACAAGGAGTCTGTTGTGGCATATGTCCGGAACCTCAGAACAAGGCTCAGGGAACTCTTGGGCCTGGCCCAGGAGAACCTGGCAGAAACCCAACAACAGAAGAAGGTGTGGTATGACAGGAATGCTCGAACTAGAGAGTATGTTGTAGGGCAGCAGGTGATGATTCTCATTCCTGTCAGACACAACAAGTTGCAGGCAGCTTGAGAGGGACCCTACAAGTTGGTAAGAAAGGTAAGTGATGTTAACTACATGGTGGAAGTTCTAGACAGATGGCAGGGGCACAAATTGTACCATATTAACATGATGAAACCTTACCTTGATAGGGAAGCCTTTGTGCTGAGCATTTGCAGTGGATTGCAGGAGGAGTCTGAGGGAGATCTGGGGACTGATCTCCTCAGTGAGGCTTGGGCTGACACCTCGGTGGAAGGGGTAGCAATCTCCCAACAGCTATCTCCTACCCAGGTTCAAGAAATCCGAGCAGTGTTGCAGGAGTTTGGGGGCATGTTCACCAGGAAACCAGGGAGCACCCACCTGATGCAGCACCAGGGGAATACAGGACCACAAAGGCCTATCAGGCAGTCCCCTTATATGGTGCCTGAGAGAGTCAAACAGATTCTGAGGGAAGAGGTACAAGAGATGTTGGACCTAGGGGTGATTCAAGAATCCAACAGTCCCTCGGCCTCACCAGTGGTGTTGGTGCCAAAGAAGGATGGCAGTAACATGTTCTGTCTGGATTACAGGAAATTAAATAGTCACACAGAGGCAGATGCTTACCCCATGCCTAGGACAGATGAGGCCCTAGAGCAGCTGGGTGGGGCTAAGTATCTTACAATCATTGATCTTACCAAGGATTACTGGCAGGTGCCCTTGACTCCCAGTGCTAGAGAGAAGTCAGCCTTTGTGACTCCTTTTGGCTTGTATGAGTTCACATAGATGCCCTTTGGGATGAAGAATGTCCCAGCAACTTTCCAGAGGCTGGTAGATCATATCTTAGCAGGAACAGGAGGGTTTGCCCTTGCTTACATGGATGATATTGCTATCTACAGCCATTTCTGGCAAGAGCACCTTCAGCATGTCAGGGAGGTGCTGGGCAGACTACAGAGGGCAGGGTTGACCATTAAGCTGAGCAAATGTCAGGTGGGTATGGCAAAGGTCTCCTACCTAGGACATAGAGTGGGTAGTGGTAAGATAAGGCCAGAACCTGCCAAAGTGGAGCTATTCAGACATGGCCTGCACCTGTTACCAAATAGCAGGTGAGGGCATTCTTGGGGATAGCAGGGTACTACAGAAAGTTTGTTCCCAATTATAGTACCATAGCTGCTCCCCTTATAGACTTTACAAGGAAGAACAGGCCAGATAAGGTAATGTGGACCCCAGCATGTGAGCAGGCATTTCAGAAGCTTAAGGAAGCTTTGGGAGGACCCCCTGTGTTAGCCAGTCCAGACTACAGCAAAGAATTTGTTGTGCAGGTGGATGCTTCAAACTATGGGGTGATGACTTTACTTAACCAGATTTCTTCAGAGGAAGAAGAGCACCCAGTGGTTTATCTCAATCATAGGCTCCAACCCAGGGAGGAATGCTATGCACCGGTAGAAAAGAAATGTCTAGCCATAGGTTGGGCACTAGAAAAACTTCAGCCTTATCTGTATGGAAGAAAATTCACTGTGATAGCAGATCACAACCCTCTAACATGTTTAAATGAAGCCAGTCAGCAAAATGCCAAGTTGCTAAGATGGAGTCTGAGGTTGCAAGCATATAATATGTCAGTGCAACACCACAGTGGGAGTAGCAATGTCAATGCAGATGGGCTCTCAAGACAGGCAATGGGGTGAGGTACAGCCAGATAGACCTGACAATCTCAAGCGATGTTTCTCAAGGGGCACTTGAAAAACTTGCTTGAGTTCCCTGGGGAGGGAAGAGATGTGACAATTGGGGAGTGAAGGGAGAAGGCTGCCAGCCTAGTCAAATAGAATTTGATACATAATTCTATCAACTGTATAAATAAATGTAAAATACAGGCTTGTGTTTTTAAATGTAAGAAAGCACTGTAAAATGTTAACTTCAAGATTGTTGCAACATTGCCATCTGCTGTAAGGAAAACCAAGCCAAGTATTTCAAATGTGTCTTTTTAAGTTGAAAAGATCTTATGAATCTGTTTAATGCTAGAATTTGGCTCCAGGGTGGCTGGATGAAGACTTCATGCCCATAGTTTTAAGGGTAAAGTTTATGACTAGAATTTAGATGTGGAAGGTGCTTTATTGCTCTGGTTTCGGCTAGCATATACATGTGAAATGTCTTGTATTGTAAGTTTCTGAGGCAGTGTTAGATTGCTAAATAATGCAGTTTGTGGCCTGAGAACTCAGACCAGGTGTTAAGATGATGCTAAATGAATACTGGGAAAACATAACTGTCAAAAATGATGTAATTTTGGGAGGGCCTTAGAAACATGTTTGTTAGTAATGTTTAAATACTATTTCTCACAAGAGACTAAAAAAGCATTTTGATCTTGATATCCAACTATTAGCACTCTGCCTTATGCTCACATGTAAGTTTTTAGCACTGTGATTTCTTGTAGGAAAAGTTAAAGCTAGTAAAGATTAATTAGTTATTCTTTGAAATTAGACATGTCCTACTGTATTATTTTAAGTTTCTGTGTGATCTCTGAACTCTTAGATATCTCTGTGGTGTAGTAGTTTGTCTTGTGTTTTAATTATTTATTATTAAATATTTTTAAAACCTTCTACCTGTGGCTGGTTTGTGTAGAGATAAGCTCTAGAATACATTGCATATTTATAGAGGTGATTGTAATAGGCCACTCTAAAGTAAGCCTTGACTTTTAGTCATGCTACCACTGGATAATAATTTTGCACAGTAATAATTGGGCACCCTTCTAAGGGCCTTTTAGTAGCTGATATTCTTAACTGGGTGGTGGAAGTAATTACTACCGCATAGTCTGGGTAAAGGGGCACAGCTGGAGAATCTGTGTCAGACTTTCCCAGGAGTGTCTGTGAATTTGTATAAATACTTATCTCAAAGTGTGTGTGTGTTGTGTCAGTTACTTGGCAGGGACACGAAGCACTAGTTGACCAGAGACGGTACTGGAGGCTCTAGCTTGCCCAGTTAGGTTGAGACCTGGACTCTATAGCTGTGCCAGTGGGGAGTCTTACTGGGGACCTGGTGAGCAAGGAGCAGCCAGCCCCAGAATAACTGTGATCGCTGTGTACACTTAAGGGAAATTGTACTTTACTGTGTGCATTAGTTATTCTGTCTTCTTCTATGAGACGACTTCCCTGGTATTAGTGGTGAGGATTGAGGCTCCTTGATTGCTGGGCCAGGGCACGATCGTCACAAGGGACTGTGCAGGAATGCTTTTCTTTGAGTTTTTAGGATGATAGTTTCTTTTCAGCACAGATTGATCCATTCGAGGTAAGGAAAGGTGGGGTGGAAATACCTGGTAAGTCAGTGCATGGAAAGGGGGCTGGCAAGACCGGATAAGGTACATAGAGTCAGTGCATGGATTCTATGTAGAACATAGCTAACATAACAGCATGCAAACAGTATTATACATTCAGGCAGGGCATTCATTAATATTAGTAGTACCACAGCTTTTGCATTTCTCTATATACAATTGCAACTATCAGTCAGAGCAGTAGTTTACAGCACAGGCAAGTTCAGTGAATGTTACACAGCTTTTCCTATGTGGTTTTATGCTCTCAGTAGTTACACCATTGAGGCAGCACAACTAAATCCACTTGCTAAATGCTAGGAAACACTTCTGTTCATGATTCATGAACCAGCATAACAGTATATCACAGCAAACTATGTCACCCAGCTTAAAATGTTAAAATTACCACTTGCAGTCAATAAATATGCTTAGAAAAGCACTCCTGGCTAGCAAACTTTACAGGTAATTCCATTCATTTTTCTAAACATTCTACTGATTTGCTGAATTTGAAAATTATTGCTATGCACACCGCTTAGCTTTTTTAGTTGTTTCTTTACAACACAATCATTAAAAAACACAAAAAAAAGTACAAGCATACCGTTTGTGTAGAAAAACAGCCGACTGTGTCCTTAGGCACTAGGGGTTTGAAAATGGCAGCCGAAGCAGTCCTAGAAGTAATCTCACACCATGTGGTGGGAAATCAAGCTTTTGTGATTTGCTGTACCAAGCTACAAGGATTTCCAGGGTCTGTGGGGCTAAACCAAGCTACAAGGATTTCCAGGGTCTGTGGGGCTATACCCAGCTACAAGGAATTCCAGGTTCTGTGGGGCTATACCAAGCTACAAGGATTTTCAGGGTCTGTGAGTATGCAGGGTTAAAGAATACAACTTTACAGTGATTTTACTCAGTTCTTTTTAAAAGTGAGCTGCAATTTATCCAGTTTTACTCAATTATTTAAAAAGTGAGCTGTGCTTTACTCAATATTGTATTAAACAAAGTTTGTAGTTTAGCCAGACAGTTTTACTGACTGTTGGAAGTAAGCAAGCTTTTAACCTGAATTTTGTACAGATATTGTAGTTTAGCCAGACAATGTTACTGACTGTTGGGAGTAAGTAAGCTTTTAACCTGAATTTTATACAGATATTTGTTATTTCTTTAGCAACTTTGAGATTAAGTAAGCATGGGGAATGAGTTATACAGGTTGTATGCGCTGTATAATGCTTATTTTATTACATTTTACAGCAGCCTGACTAGGGAGTCTAAAACTGTTAAGTTATCTTTTACTATGGACGCTTAGCTAGCCGTAGACCCAGTTCAGCCAAGCAATCTATTAGCACAACAGTTATATTTAAGATATAGACATTGCAGTCCTTTTCCTTAGCAAGGGACAGTGCAGGAATGCTTTTCTTTTAGTTTTCAGGATGATAGTTTCTTTTCAGCACAAATTGAGCCATTTGAGGTAAGGACAGGTGGGGCGGAAAGACCTGGTAAGGTACATGGATTCAGTGCATAGATTCTATTTGAAACTTAGCTAACATAACAGCATGCAAACAGTATTATACATTCAGACAGGGAATTCATTAATATTAGTAGTACTACAGCTTCTGTGTTTCTCTATATACAGTTGCAACTATCAGTCAGAGCAGTAGTTTACAGCAAAGGCAAGTTAAGTGAATTTTACACGGCTTTTCCTATGTGGTTTTATGCTATCAGTAGTTACAGCATTAAGGCAGTACAGCTAAATCCACTTGTTAAATTCTAGGAAACAGTTCTGTTCATGATTTATGAACCAGCATAATAGTATGTCACAGCAAACTATGTCAACAAGCTTATAATGTTAAAATTACTACATGCAGTAAATAAATATGCTTAGAAAAACACTCCTGGCTAGCAAATTTTACAGGTAATTCCACTTGTTTTTTTAAACATTCGATTCGTTTGGTAAATTAGAAAATTATTGCTATGCATGCTGCATAGATTTTTTTAGTTGTTTCTTTACCACATAGTTAGTTAAAAGCACAAAAATAAACAGTTCTAGCATACTGTTTGTGTAGAAAAACAGCTGACTGGGTCCTTAGGCACTAGGGGTTTGAAAATGGAGGCTGAAGCAGTCCTAGAAATAATCTCACATCACGTGGTAGGAAATCAACTTTTAATTAGCTATACCAAGCTAAAAGGATTTCCATGGTCTATGGGGCTATATCAAGCTAAAAGGATTTCCAGGATCTGTGAGTATGCAGGCTTAAAGAATACAACTTTACAGTGATTTTACTTGGTTCTTTTTAAAATGAGCTGCAATTTACCCAATTGTACTCAATGCCTTTGAAAGAGAGCTGTGTTTTACTCAATATTGTGTAAACAAAGTTTGTAGTTTAGTCAATTTTACTGACTGTTTGGAGTAAGCAAGCAAGCTTTTAACCTGAATTTTGTACAGATATTGTAGTTTAGCCAGACATTTTTACTGACTTGAGAATAAGCAAGCTTTTAACCTGAATTTTGTACAGATATTTGTTATTTCTTTAGCAACTGTGAGATGAAGTAAGCAGGGGGAACATGTTATACAGGCTGTATGCACTATAGAAT
The DNA here is from genome assembly GCF_019279795.1 of Protopterus annectens. Lineage (NCBI taxonomy): Eukaryota > Metazoa > Chordata > Ceratodontiformes > Protopteridae > Protopterus > Protopterus annectens. Next base: position 1,509,267,169 of record NC_056731.1, read on the forward strand.
ACTTATTTTATTACTTATTACAGCAGCCTGACAAGGGAGTCTAAGACTGTTAAGCTATCATTTACTATGGACCCTAGGCTAGCTGTAGACCCAGTTCAGCCAAGCAATCTATTAGCACAACAGTTATACTTAAGATATAGACCTTGCAGTCCTTTTCCTTATTGAGGGATGTGATGATTGGGGAAAGATGGGTGAAGGCTGCCAGCCTAGTCAAATAGAATTTGATACATAATTCTATCAACTGTATAAATAAATGTAAAATACAGGCTTGTATTTTTAAATGTAAGAAAACCCTGTAAAATGTGAACTTCAAGATTCTTGCAACATTGCCATCTGCTGTAAGGAAAAACCAAGCCAAGTATTTCAAATGTGTCTTTTTAAGTTGAAAAGATCTTATGAATCTCTTTAATGTTAAAATTCGGCTCCAGGGTGGCTGGATGAAGATTTCATGCCCATTGTTTTAAGGCTAAAGTTTATGACTAGAATTTAGATGTGGAAGGTGCTTTAGTGCTCTGGTTCTGCTAGCATATACATGTGAAATGTCTTGTATTGTTGTAAGTTTCTGAGGAGGTGTTAGATTGCTAAATAATGCAGTTTGTGGGCTGAGAACTCAGACCAGGTGCTAAGATGATGCAATATGAATACTGGGAAAACCTAAGTGTCAAAAATGATATAATTTTGGGAGGGTCTTAGAGACATGATTGTTAGTAATGTTTAAATATTATTTCTCACATGAGACTAAAAATCATTTTGATCTTGATATCCAACTATCAGCACTCTGCATTATGCTCACATGTAAGTTTCTAGCACTGTGATTTCTTGTAGAAACAGTTAAAGCTAGTAAAGATTACTTTGGTATTTTTCTTTGAAATCAGACCTGTCCTACTGTATTATTTTAAGTTTCTGTGTTATCTCTGAACTCTTAGATATCTCTGTGGTGTAGTAGTTTTGTCTTGTATTTTAATTATTTATTATTAAATATTTTTAAAAACTTCTACCTGTGGCTGGTTTGTATAGAGATAAGCTCTAGAATACATTGCATATTTATAGTGGTTATTATAATAGGCCACTCTAAAGTAAGCCTTGACTGTTAGTCATACTACTATTGGATAATAATATTGCACAGTAATAATTGGACACCCTTCTAAGGGCCTTTTAGTACCTGATATTCTTAACTGGGTGGTGGCAGTAATTACTACCATATAGTCTGGGTAAAGGGGCACAAATGGATAATCTGTGTCAGCCTTTCCCAGTAGTGTCTGTGAAGTTGTATAAATACTTATCTCAAAGTGTGTGTGTGTTGTGTCAGCTACTTGGTAGGGACACAAAGCACTGGTTGGACAGAGAGGGTACTGGAGGTTTTACCTTGCCCAGTTAGGCTGAGACCTAAGTCCTATAGCTGTGCCAGTGGGGAGTTTTATTGGGGACTTGGAGCTCAAGTGAGCAGCCAGCCCCAGACTGACTGTGATCTCTGTGTGCACTTAAGGGAAATTGTACTTTACTGTGGGTATTAGTTATCCTTTCCTTTTCTATGAGATGACATCCCTGGTATTAGTGGTGACGATTGAGGCTCCTTGATTGCTGGGCCAGGGCACTGTCATCACAAGTGTTTGGTAGTGGTGTGATCTTCTTCACATACTAATTGGCTTGTAGTGGTGTGGGTAGAGTGAATTCCTGTAGCTTATGTACAGTGATCTCTAAAAGTGCTTTTTACTCTAAAACAGCCACGCAGTGTATACTCAGAGTTCAGGTCACAATTTTTTTATTCCTTTTGTTAGCTTAGTGTTAGTCAAGGTGAGCAGGCAGCATGTCAGCAGAAGAGTATGGAAAGCTGACAAGGAGCCAGCTGGCGGAGATGTGCCAAGCTAGGAGACAGGTGCATGGAAACCTGACTAAAGCAGACCTGATTGCAGCCTTGGTTACAGCTGCATCAGAGGACAGCAGCCTGGAGGACAATCAGGCTGACAGTGGAGATACAATATCCTCGAAGAATGGACAGCTCAACCTTTCTGCAGTGGACTTAAAAATCCAGCTGGAGCTAAAGCGACTTGAGTTGGAGGCCAGGTGTATGGAACTAGAAGCAGCCGAGAAAATGAGGAGTCTAAAAGCTGAGGAAAATGAATGGCAAAGGAGGCATGAGAGGGAAATGCTGACTCTTCGCCAGAGTCATGGAGGTAATGGGGAAGGGAATAACCAGACCCCAGAAGCACAAAAGGTCAGTAAATTTCTTCCAAACTTTAAAGAGGGGGATAATTTTGATAGCTTCATTCATATGTTTGAGCGGGTATGTAAACAGTATGAAGTTGACCAAAGGCTCTGGGTACAGTTCCTGACCCCCTTACTCCATGGTAAAGCTGTAACTTCTTTAGCAATAATGCATGACACTGACTGTTTTGATTATACTGCTGTAAAAAGACATTTATTAGAATGTTTTAAACTAACACCTGAAATGTATAGGAAAAAGTTCCGTGAGCATAGATGCAAGGCAGATGAAAATGTATGTGAATATGTTGTTGAACTGAGCACTTACTTTCATAGCTGGGTGAGTGGATGTCAGGTCACCACTTTTGAAGGGCTGGCAGACCTTTTGGTAAGGGAACAAATCCTTAGCACTTTGCCTGAGGACATGAGGATCTGGTTAGCTGATAGACAGTGTGCTACTTCAGCAAAGTTGGGGAATAAAGGAGACCTATACCTAGCAAGCAGGGCAGCCCTGCACAGGAAATGGAATCCAATTACTGTGAATGGGAATAAAGGAACCCATGGTGGGCAGCACAGACTGCCCCAACAGAATCCGCCAGTAGGAGGGGAAGCCACTAGTCCAGGTATACGTCCACTTGCTAGGGTAAAGTCTTGAATGCAACCAGTGGGACCATGTGGCATACAGATATCCATGGAGGCAAAGTGGGGAACCAAAGGTGAGGAAGCCAGTAAGTGGTAAAGACAAAATGCCAACAGTGGGTTATCTTAAGACTTCAGGGATATGGAACTACCATCCTGCAGATGTCCTGAGAGGGAAGGATTTGGATGAGGCAGTACTTTGTACTTATGCAGTTACATGGAGTAAGGCTAGGAGACAAACAGGTGGGTCTGGTAGCCTGGGGGAGACTCAGACAGACTGCATACTTGGAGCCAGGACTGTTGAGGTGGTTACTTCAGGGAGTGAGCTACCCTGTAGCAGTGAGACTGAATGTGAGCCACAGCTGCTTGTGGGTACTGATGTTCCCTTGGACAGGGTAACTGCAAAGGTAGAGGTGAGTAGTAGTACCCAGACTGACAGTGAGGCACCGCTGTCAGAGGATGCCAGACATCCAGTAGAAGGGGAGCTGGGAAGGGTTTTAATGAGAGACTTGAGACAGGATCAGCTCTCAGACCCTACATTGCAAGGCCTGAGGCAGGTAGCTAGGGAGGCACCTGATTCTCAAGGGAAGGGGGAAAATGTGTACTGGAACAAAGGGTTACTTTACAGAGAGTGGACCCCTGAGGGTGGGCTAGAAGGTGAGAGAGTACAGCAGTCGGTAGTGCCTAGAGCTTACCATTTGGCGTTTCTAGCCATAGCCCATGATATTCCCTTTGCAGGTCATATGGGCATAAAACGTACCAAGAGGCGTATCATGAAAAATTTCGATTGGCCTGGAATTTCCAGAGATGTAACAGGGTATTGCAGGACCTGTGAGCAGTGCCAAAAGGTAGACAAGGCAGGAGACAATGTGAGAGCTCCTTTGATACCTTTGCCTGTGATTGAGGAGCCATTTCAGAGGGTAGCTATGGATATTGTGGGTCCTCTGAGTACCCCAAGTTCCACAGGGAAAAAGTATATCCTAGTGATTGTAGATTATGTTACAAAATACCCTGAAGCAGTGGCTTTGTCTTCCATTGAGGCCTCGAAGGTTGAAAATGCTTTGCTAGAGATTTTCAGCAGGGTAGGTTTCCCAAAGGAAATACTGTCTGACAGAGGTGCCAATTTTATATCAGACCTGCTGGCTTGTCTGTGGAAGTCCTGTGGGGTGAAGAACATGAAGACCACCCCCTACTATCCCCAGACTAACGGTCTTGTTGAGAGGTTAAACTCTAGAATCAAGTCCATGCTACTGGTATTTGCAGATTCGTTTAAGAGGGAGTGGGACAGATATTTTCCCCATCTTTTGTTTGCTTACAGAGAGGTTCCCCAGGAATCCACAGGTTTTTCACCCTTTGAGTTGCTGTATGGGCACAGGGTGAAGAGTCCTCTAGATTTAATTTGAGATGAGTGGGAAGGTGAGTGTGAGTCTCACAAGGAGTCTGCTGTGGCATATGTCCTGACCCTTAGGACAAGGCTCAGGAAACTCATGGGCCTGGCCTAGGAGAAACTGTCAGAAGCCCAACAACAGAAAAAGGTGTGGTATGACAGGAATGCTCAAGATAGAGAGTATGCTGTAGGGCAGCAGGTGATGGTTCTCATTCCTGTCAGACACAACAAGTTGCAGGCAGCTTGGGAAGGACCCTACAAGGTGGTAAGAAAGGTAAGTGATGTTAACTACATGGTGGAAGTGCTAGGCAGATGGCAGCGGCACAAATTGTACCCTGTTAACATGATTAAACCTTACCATGATAGGAAGGCCTTTGTGCTGAGAATTTGCAGTAAATTGCAGGAGGAGTCTGAGGGAGATGTGGGGACTGGTCTCAGTGAGGCTCGGGCTGACACCTTGGTGGAAGGGGGTAGCAATGTCCCAGCAGCTATCTCCTACCCAGGTTTGAGAAATCTGAGCAGTGTTGCACAGGTTTGGGGGTATGTTCACCAAGAAACCAGGGAGCACCCACCTGGTGCAGCACCAGGTGGAAACAGGACCCCAAAGGCCTATTAGGTAAGTCCCTTATAGGGAGCCTGAGAGAGAGTCAAACAGAATCTGAGGGAAGAGATGCAGGAGATGTTGGAACTAGGGGTGATTCAAGAGTCCAACAGTCCCTGGGCCTCACCAGTGGTGTTGGTGCCAAAGATGGATGGCAACAACATGTCCTGTGTGGATTACATGAAATTAAATAGTCACACAGTGGCAGATGCTTACCCCATGCCTAGGACAGATGAGGCCCTGGAGCAGCTGGGTGGGGCTAAGTATCTTACAATCATTGATATTACCAAGGGTTACTGGCAGGTGTCCTTGACTCCCAGTGCTAGAGAGAAGTCAGCCTTTGTGACTTCTTTTGGCTTGTATGAGTTCACAAAGATGCTTTTTGGGATGAAGAATGCCCCAGCGACTTTCCAGAGGCTGGTAGATCATATCTTAGCAGGAGCAGGAGGGTTTGCCCTTGCCTAAATGGATGATATTGCTATCTATAGCCATTTCTGGCAAGAGCACCTTCAGCATGTCAGGGAGGTGCTGGGCAGACTATAGAGGGCAGGGTTGACCATTAAGCCAAGCAAATGTCAGGTGGGTATGGCAAAGGTCTCCTACAGAGGACATAGAGTGGGTTGTGGTAAGATAAGGCCAGAACCTGCCAAAGTGGAAACTATTCAGCCATGGCCTGTACCTGTTACCAAATAGTAGGTGAGGGCATTCTTGGGGACAGCAGGGCACTACAGAAAGTTTGTTCCCAATTAAAGTACCATAGCTGCTCCCCTTACAGACTTGACAAGGAAGAACAGGCCAGATAAGTTAGTGTGGACCCCAGTATGTGAGCAAGCATTTCAGGAGCTTACAGAAGCTTTAGGAGGACTCCCTGTGTTAGCCAGTCCATACTATAGCAAATAATTTGTTGTGCAGGTGGATGCTTCAAACTATGGGGTGGGGGCTGTACTTAGCCAGATTTCTTTAGAGGGAGAAGAGCACCCAGTGGTTTATCTCAGTCATAGGCTCCAACCCAGGGAGTAATACTATGCAGCGGTAGAAAAGGAATTTCTAGCCATAGTGTGGGCACTACAAAAACTTCAGCCTTATCTGTATGGAAGAATATTCACTGTGATAACAGATCACAACCCTCTAACATGGTTAAACAGAGCCAGTCAGCAAAATGCCAAGTTGCTAAGATGGAGTCTGGGGTTGCATGCATATGATATGTCAGTGCAGCACCACAGTGGCAGTAGCAATGCCAATGCAGATGGACTCTCAAGGCAGGGAATGGGGCGAGGTACACCCAGATAGACCTGACACTCTCAAGCAATGTTTCTCAAGGGGCACTTGAAAATTTGCCTGAGTTCCCCGGGGGGGGGGGGGATGTGACAATTGGGGAGAGATGGGAGAAGGCTGCCAGCCTAGTCAAATAGAATTTGATACATAATTCTATCAACTGTATAAATAAATGTAAAATACAGGCTTGTGTTTTTAAATGTAAGAAAACACTGTAAAATGTGAACTTCATGATTTTTTCAACATTGCCATCTACTGTAAGAAAAATCAAGCCAAGTATTTCAAATGTGTCTTTTTAAGTTGAAAAGATCGTAGGAATCTCTTTAATGTTTGAACTCGGCTCCAGGGTGGCTAGATGAAGATTTCATGCCCATTGTTTTAATGCTAAAGTTTATGACTGGAATTTAGATGTGGAAGGTGCTTTAGTGCTCTGGTTTCTGCTGGCATATACATGTGAAATGTCTTGTATTGTTGTAAGTTCCTGAGGAGGTGTTGAATTGCTAAATAATGCAGTTTGTGGCCTGAGAATGCAGACCAGGTGTTAAGATGATGCAATATGAATACTGGGAAAACCTAAGTGTCAAAAATGATGTAATTTTGGGAGGGCCTTAGAGACATGTTTGTTAATAATGTTTAAATACTATTTCTCACAAAAGACTAAAAAAGCATTTTGATCTTGATATCCGACTATCAGCACTCTGCCTAATGCTCACATGTAAGTTTCTAGCACTGTCATTTCTTGTAGGAATAGTTAAAACTAGTAAAGATTAAGTAGGTATTTTTCTTTGAAATCAGACCAGTCCTACTGTATTGTTTTAACTTTCTGTGTTATCTCTGAACTCTTAGATATCTCTGTGGTGTATTAGTTTTGTCTTGTATTTTAATTATTTATTATTAACTATTTTTAAAACCTTCTACCTGTGGCTGGTTTGTGTAGAGATAAGCTGTAGAATACATTGCATATTTATAGAGGTTATTGTAACAGGACACTCTATAGTAAGCCTTGACTGTTAGTCATACTACCATTGGATAATAATATTGCACAGTAATAATTGGACACCGTTCTATGGGCCTTTTAGTAGCTGATATTCTTAACTGGGTGGTGGCAAGTAATTACTACTGTATTATCTGGGTAAAGGGGCACAACTGGAGAATCTATGTCAGCCTTTTCCAGGATTGTCTGTGAAGTTGTATAAATACTTATCTCAAAGTGTGGGTATGTTGTGTCAGCTACTTGGCAGGGACATGAAGCACTGGTTGGACAGAGAGAGTACTGGAGGTTTTAGCTTGCCCAGTTAGGCTGAGACCTGGACCCTATAGCTGTGCCAGTGGGGAGTCTTATTGGGGACCTGGTGAGCAAGGGAGCATCCAGCCCCAGACTGACTATGATCTCTGTGTGCACTTAAGAGAAATTGTACTTTACTGTGAGTATCAGTTATTCTTTCCTCTTCTATGAGACGACCTCCCTGGTGTTAGTGGTGAGGATTGAGGCTTCTTGATTGCTGGACCAGGGCACGGTCATCACAAGGGATATTGCAGGAATGCTTTTCTTTTAGTTTTCAGGATGATAGTTTCTTTTCAGCACAGATTAAGCCATTCGAGGTAAGGAAAGGGGGCTGGCAAGACCTGATAAGGTACATAGAGTCAGTGCATGGATTCTATATGGAACATAGCTAACATAACAGCATGCAAACAGTATTATACATTCAGGCAGGGCATTCATTAATATTAGCAGTACCACAACTTTTGCATTTCTCTATATACAATTGCAACTATCAGTCAGAATAGTAGTTTACAGCACAGGCAAGTTCAGTGAATTTTACACAGCTTTTCCTATGTGGTTTTATGCTATCAGTAGTTACAGCATTAAGGCAGTACAGCTAAAGCCACTTGCTAGGAAACACTTCTGTTCATGATTCATGAACCAGCATAATAGTATATCACGGCAAACTTAAAATGTTAAAATTACCACTTGCAGTCAATAAATATGCTTAGAAAAGCACTCCTGGCTAGCAAACTTTACAAGTAATTTCACTCATTTTTGAAAATATTCTACTGGTTTGCCGAATTTGAAAATTATTGCTATGCACACCGTTTACCTTTTTTAGTTGTTTCTTTACCACATAATCAATGAAAAGCACAAAAAACAGTTCTAGCATACCATTTGTGTAGAAAAACAGCCGACTGGGTCCTTAGGCACTAGGGGTTTGAAAATGGTGGCCAAAGCAGTCCTAGAAGTAATCTCATATCATGTGGTAGGAAATCAAGCTTTTGTGATTTGCTATACCAAGCTACAAGGATTTCCAGGGGTCAGTGGTGCTATACCAAGCTACAAGGATTTACAGGTTCTGTGGGGCTATACCAAGCTACAAGGATTTTCAGGGTCTGTGAGAATGCAGGGTTAAAGAATACAACTTTCCAGTGATTTTACTCAGTTCTTTTTAAAGTGAGCTGCAATTTACCCAATTTTACTCAATTCTTTTGAAAGTGAGCTGTGTTTTACTCACTATTGTATTAAACAAAGTTTGTAGTTTAGCCAGACAGTTTTACTGACTGTTGGGAATAAGCAAGCTTTTAACCTGAATTTTGTACAGATATTGTAGTTTAGCCAGGCAATTTTACTGACTGTTGGGAGTAAACTAGCTTTTAACCTGAATTTTGTACAGATATTTGTTATTTCTTTAGCAACTGTGAGATGAAGTAAGCATTTGGGATGTGTTATACAGGCTGTATGCACTCTAGAATGCTTATTTTATTACTTATTACAGCAGCCTGACTAGGGAGTCTAAGACTGTTAAGCTATTATTTACTAAAGACCCTAGGCAAGCCGTAGACCCAGTTCAGCCAAGCAATTTTTTAGCACAACATTTACACTTAAGATATAGACCTTGCAGTCCTTTTCCTTAGTCAAGGACAGTGCAGGAATGCTTTTCTTTTAGTTTTCAGGATGATAGTTTCTTTTCAGCACAGATTGAGCTGTTCGAGGTAAGGACAGGTGGGGCAGAAAGACCTGGTAAGGTACACGGAGTCAGTGCATGGATTCTATATGGAACATAGCTAACATAACAGCATGCAGACAGTATTATACATTCAGGCAGGGCATTCATTAATATAGCAATAACCCACGCCTGGGTGTGGGTAATGCTAAATTTACCCACGGTTGGCGTGGTTTGGTCCCGAGGGCAAAGCACCAAACAAAGCCAACCGTGGGTAAATTTAGCATTACCCACACCCAGAAGTGGGTTATTGCTATTATACCATGACATTATTTAAGAAAAGAAACTATTACTTTTCTTAAATAATGGCATAGTATAATGCCTGTTTACTGCCCTTCCGCAGATGTCTGGCATCCGGCAGTTCTGATGTACTGCGCGCCGCGCAGTACATCAGAGTTGGCAAAAGCAACGGAGAAAGCAAGATCTCCGTTGCTTTTTAGTGTTTCGCTATGTTAAATGAGTTTAACATAGCGAGACAGTTTTAAAATAATCAACGGACATCTCCGTTGCTTATTTTAAAACTGTTTCGCTATGTTAAACTCATTTAACATAGCGAACACTAAAAAGCAATGGAGATCTTGCTTTCTCGTTGCTTTAAACTGTCTCGCTATGTTAAATGGGTTTAACATGGCGAGACAGCTTTAAAATAAGCAACAGAGATCTCCGTTGCTTATTTTAAAGCTGTCTCGCCATGTTAAACCCATTTAACATAGCGAGACAGTGTTTTAAACGAGTTATACTAATGGAAAAAGTCCGGCGACGGACCTTTTTCCATTAGTATAACTCAATTTACAACGGGCACGCTGGCCAATCAGCGTGCACGTTTTGGGGGGATCATGGTATAATATTAGTAGTACCACAGCTTTTGCATTTCTCTATATACAATTGCAACTATCAGTCAGAGCAGTAGTTTACAGCACAGGCAAGTTCAGTGAATTTTCACAGCTTTTTCTAGGTGGTTTTATGCTATCAGTAGTTACAGCATTAAGGCAGTACAGCTAAATACACTTGCTAAATGCTAGGAAACACTTCTGTTCATAATTCATGAACCAGCATAATAGTATTTTACAGCAAATTATATCGCCAAGCTTATAATGTTAAAATTACCACATGCAGTCAGTAAATATGCTTAGAAAATCACTCCTGGCTAGCAAACTTTACAGGTAATTCCACTCATTTTTCTAAACCTTCTACTGGTTTGGCGAATTAGAAAATTGTTGCTATGCATGCCGCTTAGCTTTTTAGTTGTTTCTTTACCACATAATCAGTAAAAAGCATAAGAAAACAGTTCTAGCATACCGTTTGCGTGGAAAAATGGCTGGCTGGGTACTTAGGCACTATTGTTTTGAAAATGGAGGCCGAAGCAGTCCTAGACGTAATCTCACATCATGTGGTGGGAAATCAAGCTTTTAATTAGCTATACCAAGCTACAAGGATTTCCAGGGTCTGTGGGGCTATACCAAGCTACATGGATTTCCAGGGTCTGTGGGGCTATACCAAGCTACATGGATTTCCAGGCTCTCTGAGTATGCAGGCTTAAAGAATGCAACTTTACAGTGATTTTATTTAGTTTTTTTTAAAGTGAGCTCCAATTTACCCAATTTTACTCAATTATTTTGAAAGTGAGCTGTGTTTTACTCAATATTGTATTAAACAAAGTTTGTAGTTTAGCCAGACAATTTTACTGACTGTTGGGAGTAAGCAAGTTTTTAACCTAAATTTTGTACAACTATTGTAGTTTAGCCAGACAATTTTACTGACTGTTGGGAGTAAGTAAGCTTTTAACCTGAATTGTGTACAGATATTTGTTATTTCTTTAGCAACTGTAAGATGAAGTAAGCAGGGGGAACATGTTATACAGCCTGTATGTGCTGTAGAATGCTTTATTTTATTACTCATTACAGCAGCCTGACTAGGTAGTCTAAGACTTTTACTATGGACCCTTGACTAGCTGTAGACCTAGTTCAGCCAAGCAATCTATTAGTACAACTATAGACCTTGCAGTCCTTTTTCTTAGTGAGGGACAGTGCAAGAATGCGTTTCTTTTAGTTTTCAGGATGATAGTTTCTTTTCAGTGCAGACTGAGCCATTCGAGGTAAGGACAAGTGGGGTGGAAGGACCATTTTTGTAGAAAAACAGATGACTGGGTCCTTAGGCGCTAGTGGTTTAATTTAAACTATGCTTAACCAAAGCATTAAGCAAATCTTTGAATGTTATAGCTTTTACATGTTCTCTAATCCTTATATGTAATTCCCTGTTAGTTTGTTGTTCGGCATTTGCATTAGTGGTCTCTTGGATTATGTTCCATGGTGAGTGATGACTCCATCCAAATTTTGAGGTACTTGAATGAAGCAACTGTATCATTTTTTTTTTTTTTTGCCAGCTTATCTGACTAGCAACCAAAGTAAACCAATTTAAGTATAATGGCAATGTCAAATAAAAGATTTGATCTTACTTCAAAAAACATTTAGTTCTTTACTTTGCAGACAACTAAGGAAATGGCCAAGGTCTTTTTTGAAAATCAATTTTAATGGATTGCAGAGAGGCAGGTGACTTGTGTAGTACTAGGTCATCTACATACTCAATCGTCTTTATTAAACAGAAGTCTGCTGCTAAGAAGTTTAGGGGAAAAAAAAAAAAGAGTATGAGATCAAGGAAAAAGGCATGTAGTATCTAGTCTGAGTGCTAACCCCGAGAATGAGAAAGAGTGAGAGTCAAAGTGATGCCTCCATCCTGACTTGAAAATAGCTGTTAGAAAATGACACTGAAAACCAGTTAATAACACCTGTGCCAGAGCCTACAGTGTTTATATAGTGAAGATGAATCTGATGATTAAGCATATCAAAAGCTTTTGTCAGCCCCATGGTAAGCCATATAAAGAAACACCAGTTAAATGCCACATAGTGGCAGAAAGGATTCTATCAATGTCACCCAGTGCTGTCAAGACACATCCACCAAAAGTAAAATTATTTTCCACCCATGTAACCAGATAGTATTTACTTAGGGAAATATTTAATATGATAAAAGATTGTTTTTTGAGTGATGGATCAGTAGAAGGTAATTGACAAATAGATATGTAATCACAAATACAGCTTAGGCAAAATAAATTAAAGGCATAGAATTGAAATCAGATTTCTGTAAGAAGGGAAATATTTTACATAGGGCAAAGACTGAAGACATATAATAAAAACAGCTAATTAATTCTTTATATAGTTTTAGGAGGAAGGGTAAATAGCATTGTTTTAGAGTTTCAGGGGCAGAGACAATACATAAAAGATCCATTATTTGTACTATAGTTAAGTATTGAAATTAAAAGAAAAATAAAGAATATCATCCAAAAAATCTTTGTTACTCTGGAGTAAGAGGACAGGTAACTTGCAGAAGGATGATGAGGTATTTTTCAAATTGTCTGGAAATAAAATACCAGTCAGATCTTATGCAGCATTTCTTTCACAACTGATGTAGAAGGTCGATTAACTCACTGAGCTGTTAATGTGCTTCTTCCTGTAGTCAAAGTTACAGAGTTTGATTCATTTCATCTCCAATTGCCTACTGTGTGACTCGAAGCAAGTCATTTAAACAGGCAGTGCTCTCAGCTTGTCCTAAAAAGGAATACTTTTGTCAAATGGGATTGTTTGGCTGGTAAGTAAAATATCACTAAATGCATAACAGTAAAAATGCAAATCTTGGATAGAATATGTGCCTGTCAAGGATATGGTTCATCTCTTTCCAGAATTACCTATGGTCAGAGTGGAAACTGTTGTATCATTTTCTCTAAAATATAGTAATGGTTCCTGATAATTTAATTATTGATTATTTTAACTATCTGTCTATCTGTTTACCTATCTATCTATCTATCTATCTATCTATCTATCTATCTATCTATCTATCTATCTATCTATCTATCTATCTATCTGTTTTGTTACCTGGTAAATGAACTTACCCTAAAAGCTGAACCACTTTCATATACAATGCAGCAGGTTTGTGAGAAGTGAGCTCTTGACTTAAAAAAATTAACATTTTGCAGGTATACTCAACATCATCTCTAAGTTTTGTTTGGAAGATTAACGTCATACTTCTTTCGTCTTCTAGCTATTTATATGTTTTTTATAAAGAAAGCAATATGCAGTTTTTACTGAGTACCTCTGAATTTGATGCAGTCATCCTGAGGTAATAAAATGAGTTTCTGAGGTACAGATTTCATTGGAAGTCAATGTTTTGACTGAAAATGGGTAATGTTAGTCTTTTGATCTTTTATTGGACCATAGAATTAGAAATAGATTTGGTTAATGGCAGAAGTTGGCAGGATGCTAATATTACAGATCTTTAATGTATTAACAATAATGATATCAGTCAGGAAATTGTTGACAGAGAGGTAATGTAACTTGGTTGGCACTTGAATAAGAAGTCTAAAATCACAGGTATTTAAAATTATTAGAAAATCTTGCACAAATGTTGCCAGCAAATTGATATGAAAAAAACCTAAGATGAGCATGAGTTTTTTATTCAATTTGTTTGGAGGTGAATAACTCAATAGAATTTCAAAGTCAGCAACATGAACAGAAAACTAAAGATAAGTAATAGCAATAGAACTCTTGCTACCACCCTTTATTCTAAATGTAGTTGATAATCAGTTTGGCCTGTATAATTCAATAAATGAATAGATGGCAGTCAATTGGCTTAATACTGAATAATGCTGCCATCCCAGTAGTAGTCCCAGAGTAAGGAAAGTTTAAGAAGATGTAGTTAAGGGGAAATATTCAACAGAGTATATGTGTATGGCTTTAGCCATGAATTGTTTATTGAAGTTAAGTGTGAGTCCTGCTGGAGAAGACAATGATGATGATAACCCTGCTTGTTGTAAATCCTTCCAGATTTTATGACTAATTTTCTTTCAATCTCTCTCTCTCTCTCTCTCTCACTCACCCCCCCCCCCCCATCTCTCTCTATGTATCCCTTTCATGGACAAGAATATTAGCTATAAATGAGTGAAAACGTTGGTCATAATTACTTGGCAAGTTGACCAAGAGACCTTTCAGGAGGCTAGCAAAACTTCCAAGACCCCCTGTCTGGTTATATGGCTTGTTCATACCCATCAAGTAGGCAAACATAAGCTGAGGGTATCAGGTTCTAGACTATAGGAAGCCACTATTAGCCTTAATACTGGGTACTAACTGCCAAGTAAATTTTTTTTCTGATAACCATATTAGGACTCAAAACTAAAAATCTTCTGCTCCAAAATCAGATACATTATCTGTTATGCTGCATGGCCTGATCTTTTAATTTTGTGATCACTGTCAACAACAGCAACAACGACAAAAGCCAAAATATTTTGCACATGAAATATCAAAGTAAAATCTGAAGACTATATATAACTGTAGCAGTGCAACTGCAAATATTCCTAAAGACAGCATGCAAACAGCCTATTTAGAATTCCAGAAATAACTACAGCATGCTACTGTTATACTCACCTCTACATATGAAAAGGAAATAGTATAACAATGCACATCTCCTCTCAGCTCCATATCACTTAAACTATCTCTCTCTCTCTTTCTTTCTTTCTTTTTCTCTCTCTCTCTCTGTGGGAATTAAATGGTATCAGTATCACAGTTAGACATTGCCCGTTCGATTCACAGTTAGAGCGTCTTCTGTGTGGCGACATGCATGAACGGGCGATCCTTCGTTGAAGTTTGTGCATTAGGCCCAGCAAGCCAGCACGTAAAACTCTACTGCCAATCATTAGCAGACCAGAGTTCCGCTGTGGCGACCCCTAACTGGGAAAAGCCAAAAGACACAAACAAACAAGTATTGCATAATACTCATCTCTTACAGATGGTATACCAAATCAACAGAGAATGGCAGAAAATCAACAAAGAAGGAATAGTTACTTTCTTGCTCACAGATAAAAAATAAAAACACAAAATTATCCTGATATACAGGAGATAATAATAACAACAATAAGGTGGCTTTATTCTTTGTGCTCAGAGTCCCAAAAGTAGGTATGTCAACAAAAAGAAGCAACCAAGAACAAAACTGTGATGCATTTCTTGTTCTGTCTTGTGCCATGTATTATATATGTATAAGTATTTATCTGTCTATACATTAGATATAGATATATGAATGTAGAAATAGAGATATCAAATGTTTGTATTAACTAGTATTAGTACTACAGAGTATAAGGATAAGGAACACAAGTATGCTTGAATAAAATGCACATAAGTTATTTAATGAAGGTGCCTGAGAAACGTTACCATGAAATTTAAAATATAGATGCTGCTTTATGTTTGTATTTTTATTTTGGTTGTTCTAACTGCAGCACCTTGATAGATTTTAGAAATTAATTGTGACTAGTCCTGTACTTTACCTGGTCAGCTTTTAGTTCTAGTTCTCTGTCACATGTTTATAAGTTAAATTTGCCATGTTTTCACATCTGAATGCCTTCATGGAGCTCTGATACCTTCAAATGATGGCAAAAACTTGATTACTAATCCAATTAACAACCTTTACCTTAAACTAACTTCAGCTTATGAAAACTATGATTTTGGCTGGTAGAATATTCGATATATAATCTAGAAAGTGTATGTGAAGCATAAATTGTCACCTTCATTTGTCATATTGAGTACAGCAACACATTTTGCCATGCTTACCTGACTAATTATGTTTTTGCTATTCCAGCCCTAACATTGCTGCCAAAGATTCATATCTAAATGCCTTATATGTCTGGTACAGTTTACTTCTGACAAACCAACGACTGATACTAAAGAGGTCAAGTTTATAAAACTTATCTAATTAATGAAGTCATCAGAGTGGTGTTTTTCTTTGTCACACTTTTGTTGTACTGCTTTAGCCATATTTATCTCAGTAATAGGCAAAGCACAAAATGATGAATTATATTCCAAAATTAACATTCAAGTTATTTATTATTATTATATTCTTAGTAGTCATAGATTGCAACAATTACCATCAAAAACTGAAACCAAAATATTTTCAAATGTATATTTACTGCATTGGGTAGAACTTTTGATTCTTCTAAAACTGACATTTAATCTCTTCTTATTGCATATATTTCTTGTAGGCTCTGAATATGTATTTATTTTTCTTTATAAGAAACTCTGATTTCTAAGCCCACCATAGTAGAAAATTTTGATTTGTTTTCTTATTCTGTTGGTTTTATTACTCTTATTTAGTAAGTCAAGTCAGATATTTTGTAATTTAGACTAACACTCTCCCTTCTCCACTTCTGCAGATAGTCTTCCTGTCAGGAAGCATTATATTATCCTTCATAACATCAAAATCCACATATTAAATTCTATACATTAGTAGCAATAGAAAAAGCCCTAATAGAAGAAATGTAAAATTATGCTGTATACTAATCTGATTTAACCAGGGATATTATGACCACAACCTTCCTAGCAATAATATTCAAGTCCATCAGGAATGAATCAAGAATATTGTTACCCTCTGTATGGATGAGTGGTATTCTATGCTTCTGTTATGGTAATAATCCTAAAATAATGTTGCACAATACTACACTAAAAATGTCCTTAATGCTTAAAATATTCTCATTAGTATATTAATGCAGCATTATTAAGTGCAGGAGATCAATGTTTTGTCTATGTCTGATTTTGTCCCTTGCTTAAAACTTTGAATGCATCAACTAACTTTGCCTGCAGAAACTTTTCCTTCTATATCAAGTCAGTTGTAGCCTGTGTCTGACAAACACAAATAAATAAATATTAATTCTGACATGTTTCCAATGTGTTCATTACAATTTCTATGTTACTATCTAAACAAAATAGACACAAATGATTGTTTAGTAAGCCTAGTTTGATAAATACATAATTGGACTGCTTAAGAGAAGGTATAACTTCACTCCTTAAAGGTTCCACCTTGTTCTTTTTACAGCACTCAGTAACCCTGTGTATTTACTGCCCCGCATAACTCATAGGGACATACCAAAGGCCAATTAAACCCACATGAATTACAATACAGCGTCTGAATAAAAACAACAGTCAAAGCACAAAAAGTCAGATATGTGCATTTATCCTGAAACCTTTTTAAACATTTGGCACATCGTTTTCCTCTCTATTTCTTCAGGTTTGAAAGTGTTTCAGTTGGTCAGAGTGTGGCATTTGTTACTGAATCATTGTTACAGAACTATTGTTGTTAATATTAAGACCATATTAATGTGCTCCACACATTTAGAAGCAACCAACAGCATTCTGTTAAAGATATCGTTCTACTAAGATATTATGCAATTTGGACCCCCCCCCCCTTTATGGTTTTCTCATGACAAAAGAGCCCAACTCAGTATTAGACTTGAAATATGGAAACAGCTGGGTCTTAATTTACCTGAACTCAGTTTCCTATTATTGTGCCTTTGTTCAGACTTAAATTAATCACTCCTTAACAGCACAAATCAGAAGGGAAAAAATTGTCTTTTAACATAGTTACATATCTCTCAACTTTTAACCTGAATAAATCTGGACAAAGCCAAAACAAGAGGGAGGCAAAGGCCCAAAATCAAGGGCATATGTTAAATATGATTCTTATTAACTTAGAAAGTTTATAGAAAAATATGTTTGTGTTAGAATGCATTTTTGAAAGATACTTGGAAGTCTGTCAGATTTCAGTCGTCTGTGATTTGTCTAAAACCCACGCATTTTATTAGGAACAAGACAAAAATATAAAGCAAAAATCTGGGCAGTTTGTGAAAGCCTGGACAGCTGAGCGGTATGCCATAGTTACTATGTCATAGGGGATACATTTCATAGATTACTCTTACAACCATTACTCATTCACTGCCATCGCTAAGAATCATATTCACTTGTAGTCAATTTAACGAGGATCCTGCTTTCAAAATTCAAGTCTAGATTCTTTCAAGAAAAGTTCTCAGTTAATATTAGACTGCATAATGATTTGTAATGCGCCTCTTCTATAACGCAAGATCAAGCATACCTCTCAAGTGTACATCATTACGAGGAATGTTGCTCATTCTGGGTCTAAAAAAAGTTTCAAAGTTCCACGTTGAAGGAGTCTATCTCAGCCGTATGTATTTTATCTATGGCAAATAGTACTGAATCATACTAATTCATCAAAATAACTTTTTATAACTGTAAAGTGGCACACTTAACCATCCTATGAGCTTCCTAGGTGAAGTTGTTATTAAGCTGTTAGTAGGTGTTCCACATTTTGCCCATTTGTTCCACTTTATGAGAGGTAATGTTCCTCATTTTGGAGATGGAAGGCTTGAGAGCCATGGAGTAAGGCATTTACATAAACAGACATTCTATAAATTGTGCAGTCCTGCTCCAGCTATTAAATGACTACTACGATGTCCTGTTACATTAAAAGATTATATACACTTTAAATGTTTCATAAAAATTAAAAAAGGATAACTAAAAAAGTATAACTGATAAACATGCCATGAACACAATTTAACAGCACAGCCACCAAGATACAGAATATAAAAAAAACGAGCTGAATAGGAGACTTCTTTCAGCTCAACATCTCTCAAAGTAAGAAGGGAGGGAGAAAAAGAAAGGGGTGGGAGAGCACGAGAGGGAAGGAGGGAGGAGAGAGAGAAGTATGAGGTCATTGCATTGCCTTATGCAATGGAGACATGCGGTCTGAGGCTTTTGAGAGGAAGTTTAGCACGGTGTAAAGCAGGCGGCGCTCCAGCTGGCGGAAGAGGAGGTCGCCCAGCCCGGTTTTCATTCACCGAGACAGAAAGCAAGAGCGAGAAAGAGAAAGGAGAAAGGAAGGATACCGGAGAAGGAGGAGACAGCGGGGAAAGGTGTCACATAAAGGAGGGTTTCGAGTCATGGCCGCTAAATCCGACGGGATGCTGAAAATGAAGAAGAGCGATGTGGCGTTCACCCCTCTTCAGAATTCGGACCATTCGGGGTCGGTGCAGGGTTTGGCACCGGGACTGCAGTCGGACTCGGGCACAGACGAGGCGGGCTGTACAGATCAGAACCCGCGTTGTTGCGGTTCATCGTCTATGTGTCTGCGCCTAGGCAAGGAACAGCAGCGGTACTCCGTGTGGGATTGTCTGTGGATTCTAGCTGCCGTCACCGTTTACTTCGCTGATGTGGGAACGGATATTTGGCTGTCAGTTGACTACTATCTGCATGGCAAGCACTGGTGGTTCGGGCTTACTCTGTTCTTTGTGGTGCTTGGCTCTTTATCAGTGCAAGCTTTTAGCTTCAGGTGGTTTGTGCACGATTTCAGCACCGAGGACAGCGCCGCCAGTCCCAGTGCCGCCAGCGCTACGGTGGACACAAAGCTGTTAAGCAGCAGCGCTGCAGCGTCTGCTGAGATGGATGCTCCTCGCCCCTCAACACCTCAAAGACAAGCTTCTACAGCTAGCAAGAGCAACACAACTACAGGTACTACTAACAGCAGCAGCAGCACTGCCCCGAAGACCACCAGCAAGAACAGATCGGCATCCTGCTCTTTCTGCATCTGGCTCCTTCAGTCACTCATCCACATCCTTCAACTTGGCCAGATTTGGAGGTATGGTGCGCTATTTTGCTCTCTATTTTATGCGATTAAAGTGACGTGCTGCAGTCGAGGCTTGCTATCAGAATGCGATGATTGCAATATTTAGCATGTGATAATTTGGTTGAAGTACATGATTCCTGTTAATGAGTAAGTTGTGGATGAAATTTGTAGATGTGTTTGTTTGTGTGATGAGGATGGGGGTAGGAAGCGAGTGTATAAAGTGTATGTGTGTGTGAGAGAGAGAGCAGATTCATCCTTTTCAAGTACCACGAAGATCATCAGCGTCTTAAGCAGTTTTTTTTATACCAAAGGCTGATGTTTGGGGGAAATCTGATGTGGAAAGCATTTAACTGATGATTTGCTGCTTAGACTTTAGAGTCCTACAATATGCCGTTACTATGAGGGTGGCTAAAGAAATACCGATAATCTTACCTGCATCTCGCATTGGTGTTTTTATTTGGCAGGCCGTTGAAGTGATAGTCAACAGGAAGTCTTAGCAAGCATGCATTAAGTATGGATAGTGTATGTATGCGTTCCCAATGCCATGATTATTTAAGAAAATGTTTCAAGACAGCTGCGTAACCAGCAGATACTGCTATTTATGCCTTTCTGCAGGGAAATGACAGCTGGAAGTTAAATGTAATTTCATTGTGGAAGTAAATTCAGTTGGAAACTACTGGCGACTGCATGTGCTTATATAATCATGCGGGTGGGATTTAAGGTAGTTCACTGTATGCTCTCCAGGATACAGTAACGCTATATAAAGCAGTTCACTCCAAGCCCTAGAACCGTTTTTTATGTCGCTGTCCTTCGTACTTATTGAATTTTGCAACACGATATTTATGGTGACAGATTTCTTACAGAAGAAATCATTATTTACTTGGCTACACATTGTTCAGAAATTAGTATCATTGACATCTGATATAGTGTGTTAAATCTTATCCCTTGACAAAAGTATTGCCATAATTTATTCATGGTGACATAATCATTGGACGACTGTCTTCTTTTCCAGCCATACTTCGTTAATTTAGACAAAGCTAATTTTACGAAGTATGGGTTTTGAAGGGAAGCCACATGGTTCTCGTACATTTTTTCTTTTCAGTCACTGAGTGTCAGATATAGTATGTTGAGCTGTAGTTGTACACGGTGTTATGAATCAAACAAGTATCCTAAACGAATATATTTCCACAAAACATGCATTACTTTTTATTACGTGTTCACAAAAAGGGTAATATAGTATAGCTTTCACAAAAGTACGTAAATACAATATAAGATTATTTTCTATAATTAGCGTCATTGCATACTAAAATAAAATATTTTACTGGCAGATACAATAGATGCCTCAAAAACAAAGTGTTACTGTTTTGTGATCAGCACAGCCCATCAGATGTATTCTCCCTGGCACACTGTCTTTAGTAGTTTGCATTCTGCACTGAGTACCCCCTGACGTTCTAAATTCACCTTACACACTGTCCACTCGGAGTTTGGCTACACAGATCACTATACATTTATCTTCTAGACCTAACACAATTAATCTTCATTTCTGTTTGCATTGTGCTTTGCTACTTTGGGTAATCACTTGAGAAATGCTCAAAGGTAGTCCCTGTACTCAACCAGAAACTGACAAATATCATCGCATTAGACGGAACGTTGCTACATATATGTATTAATTTATTGTTGTGTTGACAGCCATCGCAAAAGATGTAAGGTGGATACATTTGTAATAATCCATAAGGTATATAATTATGCATTATGCAATCTTACAAGTAAAAGAAATGAATAAATGCTGCTCATGACAGGAGTATTGTATTGTTTCACATTTTTAGCTATTAGTGTTTTTAATTTAAAGTTCTGTTTTTAGTTTTAGGTGATTCTGTAGTATATAGTGGAGAGCTAGAATAACTTGCATGCTCCACAGATTGGCATTTATATACAGTAAAATAAATGGCATACTTGTATATGATTGCAGAACAAATACACCCCCCTTTCCTGCAGCATAGTTTTAGTCATACAACAATATGTATATATAGAGAGAGAATGTTTTATTATTTTCTTCTTGTAGTACATTGCTGTGTACTGTATGTATTTTTGCCTGCAAAGTTTTTTTTTATGATTGTGATAATTATGTTTGCTTTTCTTTAATCAAATATTGCTAATGGGATATTAATGACTTTGAAATGCTGCATAGAATATGATGATCTGAAAGTGTTGTTTAAGTCACTGAACTGAATCTATACTGCAGTGTTTCATGGTAGTTCTACTAAAACCAAGTAACAGAAGTTGAGTGCAGAAAATGATGCTTTATTGCAATACTGCTTAGACATTTTGTTTCATTCCTTTGCTATTTTAAAGAATTGTTATGTCTAATGAGAAAAGAAAAAGAAAGAAAACTACTAGTTTTGTTTGTACACTGTCTTGAAATTTTAATATGTCTAAAGGGGAGCTCAGCAAACTCAAAGTACACAAATCTAGTTGCAGTGTGTATGTAGCAACACTGAAATAGTTAAGTTATGATCCTTTCTAAGTACCTCCTGTTATATTGTGGATGAAGAAGGGCTGCAGTGAACAGAACTTAAGTCTAAGAGCATTTATAGCTGAAAAAAAGGCATAAGGCTTCCTGTCACTATTTTAAAATTATTATTAGAAGAATCAATAGGTAAAGACAGCCCAGAATGTTGTGTTCTCTCTGAGGATTGTTGATTGGTCATCGTCTTGTCAGATTCAGCCTGACAGCTGTAATAGCAGAAATAAACAGAAAAGTCATTTTAGGTCAAGAGTGTTTGCAGCAATAAGAAATGCCTATGTATTAGTATTATAATTTACTTTATGATATAATTTAGTTTTTGAAAGTATAACAATTATAATATCAATAGAAGACCTTTATTAAGTGATGAATGGAATGGAGGCATTACTAACTGACCTGGTGCATGAGAGCAGAATAAACAAAGTAAAACACTTTTGGCCCCTAATTTACTTTATTTTGGAGTATTCCGTCAATGTCTAATGATTTCTGATTGTTCAGTTTGTAATTTCTAACACTTCTTTTTTGTGAGAAGGTTATGGACTGTATTAGTGTTTATAGGGTTGTTTGTTGATATGTGATTAAACAGCATCCCTGGAATGTTTGTTTAGTTCTTTTGTGTATATTAACATAGGGAGACTGTAGATAAAGCAAAACCATGTTATACTGTAATCTGCAATCTAGAAGGGGAATTCTAGTGTGGCGGAAAAAATAAAGTATAACTCCACAAAAAGGAAAACAACATTCTAATTATTTACAGTTTTATTTCTGTATGATTGTTGACCCAGTCCATGTCAGCCATTAAACCACTACAAGTCAGACACAGCCCTTTCAGAAAACATCACAAAGAATTTTACTTAGTGTTTAGGCAATCATGCCTAGAGGTGGCTGTCATTCAGGCCTACATAACAGCAACTTTGAAATTAAGGCATTTTCACTGACCCTAGCCATTCCCCTGGGTGGGGATGTGTATCACTGTGGAGGCCCACAGTACCTTTCCCATATGAGTGCATGACTTCCACACATCTACAATGAGGATGCCACCAGGCAAATGACTCTGTGAACCCAGTGCTGTCATCTGGTTGCACATTTGCTTTTCTGCACCTCCTTTAATGGCTTGTGGCAATGCACATGTGGACCCTTCCCACTTTCTTTTCAAGATGAACATGCCTATCGTCTCTTGCAAATTCTGTCAGGTTCCTGAGCCCCTAATTAAATTCATGTCATTAGGGGCATACTTGGAACAATGTAACTCACTCAAAAATATAAAAAATCAGTCCAGGCCACCAGTAAAAACGTAGAAACTTTATATGATTCCAATAATGAAATATACAGATGAGCGCTTTCGTCTCCTACAAGACTTCATCAGATGAAACTTAAAAAGTGCTGCCATACTTTATATAGAAATCACTGTTGCTATCAATTAAGTCCAATTAAAATTTTAAAGAACCATGCTCTTAATACAATCCTTGTTACCTTCATTTTTTGTCCAAAGTGTGTGTATAATATCTTATCAAGTAATACATAAACGAACATTATAAGAATATTATGAATAAAATTCTACACTATACATACAAAATGTAAAATGTTACTTCATACCCTATGTGCTTTAGCTGTCAATACTGGCTTTATACTAACATATTCATTTAGACCAGGAAAAACATTGGCCCTCAATCTTAATTGCCATTTTAATTCCTTGTTTAACAGTCCATTTTTCATATCACCTCCCCTAATATTATGTTTAACTGTGTCAATAATTCCGAACCTAAAACCCTTGAAGGCCTGACAGGAAACAGAGTGTTTGTACAAGGCGATAGTATCCTTACCTATTCTTATATCATATAAATGTTCTCCCATTCTTTCTTTCAATGTTCTTTCAGTCCTCCCTATATAGAATGCCTTGCATTCTATACAGACAGCCAAATAGACTAACATTCTGGTGTTACAATTACCCTTACAAAATTTCACTGTACTATTAAGTCCATTGTTCAAATGTATACTATCCTCCTTGTATACGTATGAACAAAAATTACATCTACCACATCCATTGGTTGCCTTTTTTGTTTTAACCTGTGTCTCCATCTTTTCAAACAATCTTTTGAAATTCTTTCCTGTCTTGTATGTAAAAGTAGGTTGTTTACCACTACCTTGTACAGTTCCCTGCTTGTCTTAAGCAAACTCCAATTAACTTTAACAATTTGGGTGAAAATGTCTGTAAATGTGTTATATTCCGTGACACATGTCCCCCGAAACTTGTTACTTTGTTCTGTGTTCAGTTTATTCTCTCCAGAAAAAAGTTGTCCCAACACTGCTTTATATCTGTTTCCCCAGCCTCTGTACACCTCATGCAATGTTTTCCATACCAACTCTTTGGGGTAACCCCTTTCCAGAAATTTATTTCCTAAAAAAAGAGTTGGTATGGAAAACATTGGATGAGGTGTACAGAGGCTGGGGAAACAGATATAAAGCATTGTTGGGACAACCTTTTTCTGGAGAGAATAAACCGAACACAGAACAAAGTAACAAGTTTCGGGGGACATGTGTCACGGAATATAACACATTTACAGACATTTTCACCCAAATTGTTAGAGTTAATTGGAGTTTGCTTAAGACGAGCAGAGAACTGTATGAGGTAGTGGGTAAACAACCTACTTTTACATACAAGACAGGAAAGAATTTCAAAAGATTGTTTGAAAAGACGGAGAAACAGGTTAAAATAAAAAAGGCAACCAATGGATGTGGTAGATGTAATTTTTGTTCATACGTATACAAGGAGGATAGTATACATTTGAACAATGGACTTAATAGTACAGTGAAATTTTGTAAGGGTAATTGTAACACCAGAATGTTAGTCTATTTGGCTGTCTGTATAGAATGCAAGGCATTCTATATAGGGAGGACTGAAAGAACATTGAAAGAAAGAATGGGAGAACATTTATATGATATAAGAATAGGTAAGGATACTAGCGCCTTGTACAAACACTCTGTTTCCTGTCAGGCCTTCAAGGGTTTTAGGTTCGGAATTATTGACACAGTTAAACATAATATTAGGGGAGGTGATATGAAAAATGGACTGTTAAACAAGGAATTAAAATGGCAATTAAGATTGAGGGCCAATGTTTTTCCTGGTCTAAATGAATATGTTAGTATAAAGCCAGTATTGACAGCTAAAGCACATAGGGTATGAAGTAACATTTTGTATGTATAGTGTAGAATTTTATTCATAATATTCTTATAATGTTCGTTTATGTATTACTTGATAAGATATTATACACACACTTTGGACAAAAAATGAAGGTAACAAGGATTGTATTAAGAGCATGGTTCTTTAAAATTTTAATTGGACTTAATTGATAGCAACAGTGATTTCTATATAAAGTATGGCAGCACTTTTTAAGTTTCATCTGATGAAGTCTTGTAGGAGATGAAAGCGCTCATCTGTATATTTCATTATTGGAATCATATAAAGTTTCTACATTTTTACTGGTGGCCTGGACTGATTTTTCATTAGGGGCATAGTCAGGGCATTATCCCAATATGCTATTAGAGGCAGCTCAGTTATGTACCCCTTTCATAATACAATACACTGATCTGCCAAGATAATTTGGTAATGCAGGAACACGAGGGAAAAGTGATAAATACTGATCATGCTAAGAAAATGTATAGTAATTTCAAGATTTCTGTGCCTTGAAGTAAAGGGTATTCCATGAAACCATGAAATATTACAGTCGCACAATTAGTAAATAGTTAACAGTACTTGCATTTTCTGACTCAGTCTTTTGAGGTTCACAGTTTAGTGTGCCACACTCCTGCCTTACTTCCATCAGCTACAAGCTTAATGGTTTAAATACGTTTCTGTTCCTGAATACTAAAACACAACATTTTGAACTAGACTATACTGAATACACATTGTAATGCACATAAACACAAGCTGAGGTCATATCACTTAAAGACATTCCACGTAACATTACAAGAACAAAGAAGTACATCCACAGAATTCCCTGCCTTGTTGATATATCAGAACTAGATACAGTTCTGCAAGTTTCAGCTGCTGAAAGTAGCAAAAGTGGGGTATGTGCAAACAAACTAAGCAAATGGACATTGAAGAGTAAACATCACCTACTTAAATTTGATATGCAAGTGTATGTCTTTTGTTCCAAATAATTATAGTTATTGTCAGTTCTAATATGCATAATGAAAGGAATCCCTATATTCTGTGTTCTACTTTAGTTGAATTGTTGTATTGTAAAGTACATATAAGCTATATGATATCTGTCCAAGCTGGCACTCTTATCAGGCTCATGACAAAAGATGATTTAGGTCATATATTTGTGTGAACTGTTGTGAGAGAAGATTTGTGATTGCATTGCTTCAGCTGTTAATAAGATAGTTTTGCTTGCTCTAGTTTACATAATCATACTTGAATGTGTTTATATCACATAGGCTGCTGCATTCATTGTCTTGGTGCTCTTGGCAATGGACATTTTTTCATTAACTGTTTGTAAAGTTCAAGCACTTTAGGTGTAACTAATTTTACTATTTTGTGAGTCTTGTCTTATAATTGTTAAGCTTCTTAGCTTAGTGGCATATCTTCAGAATAGTCTTGCAAGATTCATTGTCAAGGCTCTGCACACAATATGAAATGTTGGGGTGATGCAATGTTATTGTTGTATTATGATCTTATGCTCTTTTCATCTTAGTTCTGTTTTAATATGTCTGGGTTGCATTGTTATTACGGATGTTGAGTCTCATGTTAGTCACTTTAATTGCTATCTTTTTATAGTATCATCTTGTATGTAATGTTGCATGTTGTACATAATGTATATATCATAAGGTAATATCTATTAATGAGTCTTGTTTTCCATCTTTGGTCTAGGTCATGAGGATCTTTGGGCCACCCAACCTAGCTGGTTAACATATAAATACATTTATGCTTGGTGTCTGTATTTATAAGCTTTGATTTTCCTGCAAAACTAAAATGATACATGTGTTACCTATTTCTGTGTAGACCTGGAAGGTCAAAAAAGTCAAACAATGCAATTAAGGACAATGGCTGCAAACCTGAATTATAATATAGTGTCGCTGAAATAATTCATTAAAGGTGAATTGTGCTGTACATATTTGTTAATAATAGAGAAGACAATAACATATTTTACAAGGTGCATACAAACAGAAAATGGGTACCAGGCTTAACTTTGCTATGCTAATGATTAACAGTCAATCACTAATGTGTGATTCTAGAGCTGTTGTACTGAATGTTGAGACTGCACAAACTTGGGCAGCTCCATTTTCTCCAAGATATTATAGTCTCAGAGTTTTTTACATTATGTATGCAGATTGTTATGTATATCCATATATATATATATATATATATATATATATATATATATATATATATATATATATATATATATATATATATATATATATATATATATAGATATAGATATATATATATATATATATGTCATGTCTCATGGGTTGTGGTGGTGGAGCCCCCCACTTTTGTTAATAAGGAATGGATACAGACTGCAGAATGAAACTACTGAATGTGTAAGAGCAGTATACTGATAACTGTACAATTCATGCATATAACATACCAATTACAGATGGAATACATTAGAACACTGTATGCACCACAAAGTATTTGCTGTCACATAATTTATCTTTAGGGACATTTACATCCCTAAAACAATTTTTCTTCTTAGTATGAGCTGAAAGTAGGGGGAAAGGCCAGATGGTATACCGGATAAGAATTCTAAATACAGGAAGGGCTGATGAGTAAACAGAAAGTACTCCACTTTGGAGTTGCACTGTGACTGTGTCTGCTCTTGAAATGTAAGAAAAGCCAGGCCAAAAGAAATAACTAAGGTTTAGACAAAAACAGTAAATGGTTCTTTTATCAGTCTTATCTTGGTATATTCTTAGGGGATTAGAGAAAATTAAAAAAAAAAGATATTACCCATCTGGTATGAAACTCCTGATATAGAATTCTAGTCCTTTACCATAAATGTGTTTACCAAGTATAAAACTTATTTCATTTAAGTGTCCCCCAGTCTAACAGCCAGTGCTAAATGAAGCCAAAGTTTGAACTGTATTCTAAATGTAAGTACCAGGAGAAACAGAATATCTAAAGAACAATCGGTTTTCAATGTATGCTAACGTCTAGTTCAGTATCTAGCACAGGATTCCTTCGTCTGACTTTTATCCCAGATTAACCTCATCCTTACTAAGAAGACTTGGTAAGTGTATAATTTTATTGATGCCACCAAAATAATGTGAATATGTTTCAGAAGGAAAAAAAGAAAAAGTACTGACCAATAAAGCCGTGCCAGTAATGTTTTATTTGTTTATTAAGCTGGCAAGCCCATTAGGAACAGACATCTTGTCAGAAGTAGTGTAGGAGTACTGTTATTGTTAAGAAACTTCACCAAAGTCACATTGTATATATATATATATATATATATATATATATATAGAGAGAGAGAGAGAGAGAGAGACTGAAGAAATCAAAACCAGGATTATAGAAAAAAACTCATTAATAGCCAATAAATTTAAGTCTGTGTTCTACTGCCTTTTCTACTGCAATGCAATTGGTATTGTCAATATCAGTCTTTACTCTCTTGTTTTCACAGAACCATATTAAATGCATTAAATAATGGCTAGGCGGTGGAGTTGGGAACATGTTTGTTTTTTTGGATTTTTTTACCAGCCGTCCATGGGGGGTAAGAATGGGTGTAACTATTAGTATTAATATGGCCTGTTTCTTTCAGTCATTTAAAATTCTGGAATACTACTGTTATTGCACATGGTATGTCACAGTCTGGAATACTACTGTTATCACGCATGGTATGTCACAGTCTGGAATACTACTGTTATAACGCATGGTATGTCACAGTGTAACTAGTAGTATAGTTGAAGAGAAGGAGCATTGAGATAGTTTTGTAAATTCTTTGTATGTCTCAAAATTGCATATTTTACCAAACCTTATAAATAAATATAATACAATTCATAATGCAGGTAGATGCAGAAGGGATATGTTTGAGATGTCATGCACTAGCCTAGTCTGAGCTGCTTTCTAGCTGTCACATTAAATTAACAAAAGTTATAGTATAGCATTATACTCAGGAAGCTTAATAAATCAGATTTCAGCAGAGAAGGTTGGCATAAAGGTTAAGGTCTTAAACTCTCAGATACAAGGTACCAGGTATGATTCTAACCTCTGCTTATTGTCTAATCTTGTAATGGCCTCTAGACTGATAGCCTAGTATTTACTTACCAGCCTATCCAAACCAAACATTGCAGTAATAAAACTCATTAGCAGCATATGTCTGTAAACGTCAATGAACAACCGCAAACAAAAGACTGCAACAAATGGGTTAGTATTAAGACTGGTCATGTTTATGTCCTTATAGATGACCATGTAGATTGTTTTTGTGATAATATAAAGCTATGCAGCAGTAAATAAGAAGCATACCTGTTGACTATCCAAGGATAGTAACTGTGACGCTCTGAACAGTGAACTATTGAATGTGACAAGGAATATGTGCTAATTCTGAGGCTGCTTTATTTCTACTGATTACAGGGGTTTGAATATATAAGTATCGGGGCTGTTGAGGTGCAATACCATGTCAAAAGTTGCAAGGGAGGGGGACTTACAAAAGAACTTCAGAGGCATGGCAGTGAGTTTCAGAATTCAGTATTTTTATAATCATTTTTGCTTTACTTTTGAAGTACTGAAACCAACAGCATCAGGTCTTGAAATTCTAGTAAGCAACCATGTAAGAGATATGGAAGGAAAATCCAACTTGGCAAGAAAGAATAAATCTTCTAAAATGTGACAGTTTAAATTTACAACAAAATAAAGCATCTCATTGACAAAAAAAATCAAGGAAATATACATTTATAGTTTAAGGAGATGAACATCAAATGAGAAATAGACTTTGTGCAATATTATCAGGTTAAGTGACATTAAGCAGGAAAAGGAGAGACTATCGGACAAGGACTAAAAGAATGCATTAAGTGCATGGGAAGAGAAACAGCAAGTTAAAAGCAAGAAGGTATGAATTATTTATTTAGGCTACTCATTAACCCCTACTTGGATTATTTAATGTAAGTCTATAGTCCCTGTACTTCTAAAGATTGAACTGTACAGCCACAGTTCATGGGGACAACAAAAATGGTGCATAGCCTTCAGCAGTAATTTGACAGAAAAAAGGGAATGGAAGACACATAATCTGAAGTACTAAGTACCTCATGACTGTGCATACAAACCAAGTAGCTACTATCCTTCAAAGTAAGCCATATGTAAGAGCATAAAGCTGAATGGAATACTTCTCATAAACATAAGTATTATTTCTCAGAAACTGAAGAGCATTATTCAGGCAATACACTTAAAAAGTAAGTAGACAAACACAGTAGTATATGGAAAAAATACTGAGCAAATATATATCACTTCTTATGGGAAATGAGAAAAATAAGCCCCAAGTATTCACTGTTAGGTATTCAAAATATGAAGAACTGGGCAGGAGTTGTGCAGAAAGGGATTCTTTATCTACCATGTACTGTATCATTTT
This sequence comes from Protopterus annectens, assembly GCF_019279795.1. Lineage (NCBI taxonomy): Eukaryota > Metazoa > Chordata > Ceratodontiformes > Protopteridae > Protopterus > Protopterus annectens. The sequence continues at coordinate 1,509,297,872 of NC_056731.1, forward strand.
AGGTTAGTTTTGATCCTTGCGTACAAAAACATATAACAATGTTGAATTAAGAATGCTATGAAACATGCACTGAAAAAATAAACACCCTGTCTATTATGTATGCTCTGTTACTTGTCCAAAATATGAGGAACTAGGCAAGGGTGGTGTGGAAAGGGATTCTTATCTACCCTGCACAGTGTTGTTATAGGTTAGTTATGGCTGTTAGATACAAACACATATTATAATGTCAGATTAAGAATGCTATGAAGCCTAGTACATCTGCCTAGTTTTGTAGTTAGCTCCTTATGGTTATTCTGGCCACGCATTCTTTTCTACTTATCACTTTGTGATCACCCGTCTTTTAGCAGTCTTGATAGTGCTGTATACTGCTAACACTTGAGGGGGGGGGGTAATCCAGGAATCTTTTAAAAGTGATATTTTCCCACCCATTTTCTAAATATGCTCTTTTTAATCAGCAGGCCATGACCATTCCTGCTCCTAATGTCCTGCTACTTTTGTACTCCACTCCAATCTCTCTCTCTCTCTCTTTAGAATTCAGGGGAACCAAGTCATGGTTAAAATTTTATGCTTCAGATTGTACATGGTTAGAGTCAGAATTCTGCCCTGTCTATAGTATGGGTGTGTCAAAAACAATGGCATGTAGAAATGAGGCTTGTTATGCGCTCCATGTTGACAGGGCCATATGGATACTCAACAGATCATGTAATTCATCTTGGTCATATATGATACCTAGTAACTATGACACATTTGGTAAATAAGCATTTATTAATTTGTATTTGTTTTGTATTCACTATGAACAGATATTTTGGCATTATCCATCTGCAGTTTCCTAGTGTCATTGTAATGAAATTTAATGTCCTTCTAGTTATGAATACACTGCTTAGGTCATCATCCGTTAGGACATATTGCAGGGTATAACTCTTACAGTTTGCTGTTTGCCTTTGATCTAAAACTGCAAGTCTGTCTCATTACAGTACACTTTCAGCAGATACACCCACTGCAGCTTACAGCTCTGATTGATAGTTTACCCCGATAGTGATCCCAGGCATTTACTGAGTAGGTTAGCCTTAATTTCAAACTTTTTTGTAGCTATATGTAAGCCTGCTTTCTGTTTTTGGTACAGTAACATACACTTTGCCAGATCATCTGTCAGCATGTTGTAGTGTATAATGATTCTAAGAATAAAAAACCTGTACATTGTGGTACGAAATAATAAAAGAGTAACTGAGCATAAAAGTATCGACATTGTAATTAGTCATCTCCTTAGTGTAATTGCTAAAATCCAGTGTTAGCACTTTTCCTTGTTAAATACGCTGGTCGTAATTATAGTGACATCTATATGTGCTGAACAGAATGCGCTTATGTTCCTATGACAAGTGTCTTAGACAGCTGTTTAAAATTTGGGTATGTCATCAGATACATGATATATAATTAGATGTGTAAACTTACACCACTTGAACTAAAAAATGCATTTACTATGAATGGCTCACTGCCACTTTTAGTAAATTCTCATTCATTTGATGGAAAAATACAGTTCTGCCAATGAAAGTATGCATTTGGTGAGTACCCTATTAACTAATATATATGGTAGCTTTTTGTGTGTAGGTGTGGACAGATTTTGTGAATTATGTACATGTGGCCTATGTGTGGAAGAAGAAGGCATAAAAACTGTAAACAGTCTCTATTGTATAAAATGTGACTGACACATTTCAAGATGGTCAGATGTACTCTTTGGAGGTTGATACTTCTGAAAGGCAAATAGATGATGATGATTATTTGGTTTGAGTAACCAAAATACCTTTAGATATGCACTAAAACAACTACAGTGGCACATCAGAGCTCTGATGCTAGAAGAAGACCATGATTTGTGAGACAAATCTACATTCTTCTTTTCAGCTTATCTCATGTGTTTTGACAATGAGCAGGGAAATAATTGGGGATGTTATATATTTGCAAACGTAGTTTCTCAGAACCATTACAGATATTCTCAGATGTAAGACATATCTATTTAAATATCCCTGCTACTATTTATAATAATAAACATTTCATTTTCATTCTGTGGTGCTAGCATGAATAGTAAGACTCAGATTTATCACTGGAAAATGGTCCTCAACAAAGCAAGGAACAGTAGATCATTGTATAGACTTGGCTTGTACTTCATTAACCTTATTGTGTTTTGAATACTGGCATCTTTGGAAGACTAGATGTTTTTTATATGGACTTTTCCAGCCCAATCGACATATAAAATAATAGTGATTTGATGATTCTTTGAGAATCACTTCACTTATTATCTGGAGTGTTAGCCAGGGGCAGCTCATGCTATTGGACTGGAAAACTGCAGCCCTCAGCTGTAAACACAACCAAAACTACAATAAACTGAATAAATAAAATAAGAAAGAGCAATACGGCTCACAGACAGAAACCAGAAGCCTTTATTTAGCACTTTCGTCAGCTGTCAGCATTGACTTCTTCAGAATATAAAAAAGCACACTGAACCACTTGTTAAATATGCACTTTTGTCACATGACTTACACTAATTATGCAATTAATTAATTTTAAAAGGAGTATGTTCATGTTATTTAAAAAACTGACATTAATGATGAATTCCCTATAATACTAGCAGCAGGAAAAACATCATTTTCTATACATAACATTGAAAGCAGCTTTTGGAACAGACAGCTGTGTTATGCAAACTGGGAAGATAAAACATACAAAAACCTGTACAAAGCTAATAATCAAATTCTCAGAAATAAATAACAATAAATAACCTCTTAATTATTTCACAATCTATTAGCTTAAAATGTCCTTAATAAAAATTAAATTTTTATTTACATATGAAATTCAGCTTTTAACTTGAGATAGCTAGAAAGGGAAACAGTTTTCATTAAACCCAGGGGGGTATATTGCATTGCACTTAAGCTGCCACATTAATTCTCGTTACTCTAAAAAAATGTCAGAAGGACCCCCCATCATTGTTTCCTGTCTGTTCAAGGGCACTGAATTTAAACTGATGACCAGGGTGTTCTTTTATGTTTTCGTATAATGCATTCTTGAGTTTGTTCTTTTTAATATTATATAAATGTTGGTAAACCCACTTATTGAGGCTATTAATAGTCTTCCCTATGTAGAAGCTATAGCACTCTTGACAAATTGCTACATATATCAGACATCTACTTTGACAATTAAGCCTTTGTTTCAGGACTACCCTATCAAAACCCCTAATGTACAGAGACTCATTCTCCAAAATGTATAGGCATTGATTACAATGTCCACATTTCACCATCTTGCCTTTGTTCACATTGGTTACATTAGTTTCAAACACGTTTTTTATTGACTTGTCTTTCTTATATACTACTACCAGATAGTCACCTAATTTATTTTTAAATTGTTGTTCCATGTCAAAAAGTACCCAGTTGTGATTTAAAATGTCTTTGATTTTTACCAAAAAGTGGACTTAAAGTAAGAAGCATAGAGTGTTGAAAAGAATTCTTGGTAATATGTGGTATGTCTGCCTTACCACTGCTATTGTTGTTATGTCCCCCCCCCCAAATATGGGTAAAAAATAGCCTTGCTTTCTCTTTGTGATGACTTCCTGAAGTATGAGTTCTAAAAAGTGTATGGGATACCCTCTTTCTAGTAGCATATTCTCTAAAATTCATATTTCCTTTAGAAATAATTCCTCTTCGCTGACCATCTTTGCCAACCTAACTCCCTGCCCCTTCACCAAAGATCTTTTTTGGTTAACTGGGTGAGCACTGGAAAAGTGCAACAATGTATTGGAGTAGGTTGGTTTCCTGTATAACGTGGAGGTAAACCTGTGATTGACTTTATCCTTCCTGATAGTGATGTCCAAGAAGTGTATACTGTCGCCATTAATGTCCATTGTGAACTGTAGAAACTGTGTACTTTTATTTAAGAATTCGAAGCATTCATGTAATAACTCCTGAGTCCCTCCCCATAAAATAAGGATGTCATCCAAATAATGCCCCCCCCGTGCTGTAAAAAAGAAATAAAAGAAAACCAGCTGTAAAAAAGAAAGAAAGCAATAAAAAACAAACGTGAGTCTCCCTGAACTTTGCGATTGCTTGCTTGTGGTGTTTTTCAATATCCGGACTGTTGGTGAACCAGTCTGGAGCATGCGAACAGAATATGGACTGCTGGTGAGACAGTCCATATTAGGAAGACAGCATTCAACAACAGAAGTCTATGCAGTTGCAACTGCAATGCGAATACGAAGGGGATCGGACTGCAATGTCTGCAGGCTGGGTAGCAACTTGCGGACTTTGGAGCTGAGTTGCTACTCATGTGAATGGATGAACTTAAATCCAATGGACTTTGCAGCTAGGCTAGCACTTTATTATCAATGGACTTTGCTACTCAGGGTGTGTGTGTGTGTGTGTGTGTGTGTGTGTGTGTGTGTGTGTGTGTGTGTGTGTGTGTGTGTGTGCGCGCGTGTGTATGTGTGTGTAATGCCCCAGTTAAATATACCTGGTGGTTAGAGAGAACTCAGGAAATATACCTGGTGGCAAGACTCAGACCCTGCACCTTGGGAGTAGGTAGCAAGACCTTGAATTCACTACCCACCACCACTTGTGAAATTTTTGCCTCATATTTATGTTTCTGTGAAATTTGTGGTTTTCTGGATTTTGAATTCGCTAAATACTGATAGATATTTGAATTTCAGACTTCATATTCTTCAGAAAGTACATGGTAACAAAAGACCTTTTATTCTAGCAATTTTCTGTTTATAAGATCAATATTTGAAATTTGTCCCTATTTTTGGGGCTGTATTCTACCATTATTGGCTTTGTCCAAGTTTTTGTGCTAAGAGGTTGAGAGCTATGGTGAAAACTGAATTCACTAAACGATAGCCATTTAAGTTTCAGTCTACCTATCTTTCAAGACACAGCTGATTTGGCATAGTGATATGTTGCTCTTACTGTAGTGCACAGAGTCCTGGGACCAAGACGTGGTAATGAAATGCATGGTAGGAACACAGCATTTTATTCCAGCAACTTTCCAAGATTATACAAGCAATGTTTAAAATGTGTCCCTAGTTTTTCGGCTTTTGTCCCCCCAATAAATTTTGGCTTTTTCCAGATTTTTTGTGCTTCAAAGTTGAGAGATACAGTTGAGTGTCAAGTGGATTTTACAAGGAGCTGAGAGCTTGAATAGAAGTTTAACGATGCTTATGCTGAGTATGCTTGCATTGTCAATAGAAAAACAGGTAATGTAAGAAGGCTGTGGGTTCTACTCCCTCAGTATATAGATGCATTGCTGATACTGTACCGTGTTGTACTTTTAAAGGGAGTGGATGCTGCAGTCCTGAGAATGTCCTCTTTGGAGGAGACACCTAGTAACAATGGACCTGTTATCAGTTTGCCATCCATTCCCTATTGCAATATTACTAGTTTATCATTTTTTTAAATGTAGCATAGGCAATTTATTCCTCAATGGCACCAGACACTTTATTTGTAGATGAAACAAGGAAATATAAAGTTGTTTGCTAGCAGCAAACTCTTCATTAGTTACAGATCTCTTTAATGTGGAATTATTTAGATGACTTACTTCTGCAGAGATTTTGTATATTTACTGATATTGGTGGATTGTTGAAGTTTGAGTAGACTTTTATGATGGAAATGTTCTGAACTGGGCAGTCTTGTCATTATTGTTGCATGCATTTTCTTTCATTGTTTACTGGAAAAATGTTCAAAACAATAAATGTAAAACATCCTCTAAGAGCTGTACTGTATTATACAAGGAATATAATTTAATACAATCAGGAAGGTGTATCAAAGAACGCATGCATGTTTCCTGTGCAAGGGGCCTATGATTTGAAAACAGCCCAAAGTTAATCTTCATCTGCCACTGGCCAGAGGTATTTTCTTTGAATGTGGGTTTCACTGCTGTTTCAATGAATGTGAGTTTCAAGGGCAGAGAAGTTTTAATGCTAAGTCTATTTTCATTGTGAAACTGCATTGCTTTGTTTAGCAGATGTCTATTAGTGTCTGTGCTGTAAAATGTAAAATAAAACTTTTAAATGAAATCCAAATCAGAAGTAAAGCAATATACACATTACAGTGTTTATGGTAAATGGGGCAAAATAGCAAAGTAATGGGACATTGGAATAGCTGCAGGGGGAAGCCCCATTCGACCATGATTTTGTGAGGGGGGAAGGGTGGCAAACTCAGACAGGCCCGAGTAAACTATACCTCTTAACTGTCCTGATTTTTGCAGAATGAATAGATTTTTGCTTCTTATGTTTGGTTTGTTCCACATAAAATGTCTGTTTTTCTGGAAAATCATTTAGGAATGAAGTCACTAAATAATGACAGACATTGAATTTCAGACTTCATACTCTTCAGAGAAATGCATGCTAAACCAAGACCTTTTGTTCTGTCAACTGTCAAAGTTTATACAAGAGCAATTTTTAGTATTGTTTGTATGTTCCCCCAATATATTTGGCCTTGTCCAGATTTCCTGCATTAAGAGGCTGAGATTCACGAGTAAATAAATTTCTTTATAGAATTAGGTATATCCAAACCTCTCAACTGCCCCCAATTTTGGCTCAAAATGTTGCTCTCCCCCTAACAATCCCTCTGCAAAATGGCAAATTTAGAAGAAAACGTGGAGGGGTTTACAATTAATAAATAATTGTAATGATCAGAGTTATAGATTACTTTTAATTTCAGAAATGCATGTAGATTCTCTTATTTTGTCAGCTGGTCAAGTTAACAGTAGTAACATTAAAAAAGTGTCCCTTCTTTGACAGGTTCCCAGCTGTATTGTGTGGCTATTTTATATTTTTGCATCACATTTTTGGTCCGTCTGTCATAAAATTGTGGTTTTCTGGCAAATTAGTGGCAAATCATTAAAGACTGAAGTTAGAAAATAATGAGACATTTGAGTTTCAGATTTCATACCCTTCAGAAAATTCATACTAATACAAGACCTACTATTCTATTATTTTTCTAAGTTTATAAGAGCAATATTTAAAAAGTGTCCTCATTTTTGGGTCTTTGTCCCACTTCTGTTTATGGCTTTGTCCAGATTTCTTGCTCCAAGGCTGAGAGGTATGACAAATGTGTCAGGGCCATCACCATCAACCAGAGACATTTCAAATTGTGACGTACGTGTTGCACCCCACTCCCCTACATAGTGACTCTGGATGTGTCCAAGCAAGGCAAGGAGCAGTTATGCAGCATAAGTGTGCAGAGTATCCCCCCATCCAAGGTAGACACAAGTACTACAGTGGCTTATCATCTGTCCTTAATTTTGGCAATGTTCTGGTTTTCTGTCATATTTTTATACTGTTGATTTATTCTTATTATTATTTAGAAAATGCATGTTGCTGCAGTGCCTGTTGCTCTGTGTTTAAGTAGCAATGCTTTAATGACCATCAGGTAAGTTTGTCTGAGACTATAAGATGCAAGTAAGCTTTAATAAGCATATTGTTAAAGAATTACCATACATTGAAAGCCTTTTTGTTGTTGCCATGCAGAGAATATTTACATAACTAGATAGAGTATAAGCCTCTCGTATTGAAATACATATGACAGTATTTGTAATAAAGGACAGGATTACAGTATTTTCAGAAGTTCATTACATTTGTTGGAGACTTGCAGTAATCTTTGCAGGCTTTACCCGTAAACTAATCAGAATGCCAATCTATCATGTGTGGTCCATAACCTGTGTAGTCATCCTTTAAGCAATTTATCTTGAGCTTGTTTCTTGTTTGCTGTTTATTTTTTTACTTTGATCATGTTTTCCCCATAAAACAAGTAGATAGTTGTCAAGCAGCAGGTCTTTTCTGGATAAGAAACATTTTTACAAGTGGGGGTATCACAGAGATTGCTACTTTCAGCATGTTACTTCTACTTTTATAAAACTGAATATAAATTATAATTAGAACTGCAGTGCAAGGAGAAATGGTTTGAGTTGAGTGCTGCTTGTTTTTTTTTATACTTGATTTTGACTGTCTTTCCAGTAATGCACTTAAAAAGTAATTTATTCTTTCATACCTCACAACCATTTTGTTTCCATCTAGATATTAAGTAAGCTGTCATGTAGTCAATGCATTAAAATATTTTTTCTTCTACAATTCATTTTGTCTTGAATTGACTCTCATAATGACAGTTTGGCACCCAGGGCAACGCATTTAATTAAAGTCCCAGTTTTTGCAGTTTTTAGCATAGCCCCACCCCATTCCAGTTGGTCACACCCCTTCCTGTTGGCCCCACCCATTCAGCTGTCTCCTGCAGCCCCCCTTTGATTTGAAGTCACCAGCCATCACTGATGTTAGCCAATGGGTGACAGCACTTATGCACTTTTGTTTTTGCTTAATAAAGTATGTTTTAATGTGGACTCTTGTCTAGTTTAATTTTTAAAAGAAAAAATTAAACATTTAAGGTAGTAGTATCTTGTAAATATTAACATAAATCAGAAAGGAAAAGTGACCTATATTTATGGTATTAACATGTTTGAACAGTATTTCCACTTTGGAACAGCTTTAATGAGATGTGAATTGCATTTGCTTAGTAAAGTAAATAGCTTACTAGATATTGTAAGAGAATCAATAAAATAGCCAAAAGCAGCCCCAACAACATATATACTTTGGAAAATGCATGTTGCATTTGTAACTGTTGGTCAATATACATTTGAAACTGTGTCAAACCTGTACCCCATTTGTCATAAAATATCCATATCTTACCTTGTTATGATTAGTTGCAAATATGACTATTTTTCATTGCTACTTTGGTCAAGAATTATTTGCTAAAATACTTTTGGTCAAAACAGATTTATGCAGACATTAGAGTTCAAGGAAATGTTGTATAGTTTAATCTTGAATTTGAATAAAATTCCATTTGGTTGAACATGGTTGTGACTGTATTTGTTCAATTCAGTGACCTTAGGGTTAGAAATGAAGTTTGACTTGAGATTAGTAGTGAGTAGGAGGTTTTGGTTAACATCAGGTTTTACTTTTGACTTAAGGTTAAGATTAGATTTAGGAAAATAGGATTAGAATGAAGCTTAGAACTGGGTTTAAATTTAGGTTGTGGATTAGACTAGGCTTTCATTTATTGTTAGATTTAGAGTGATAGACTGAGGAAAGTGTTATATTCTGTGTGTCGGTTGTGGCTGAATTTGGCTTTCATTAAAAAAAAAACATGGTGCATAATGTGTTACATTTCTATGGCTGCATCTTAAAATGTGTTTTTTTTTTCCTTTTCATTTCTGTCTACTTAGACTCAGTGACACCATTTTCCTGAGTTTGTTTTCAAAGTGATATCCTAGACTTTAAGAAATCCATTTAAGATTCATAGCTTTGTTTATCAACCAGTCTTCTCTTGTAGACAAATATTTGGCACCTACTTTAGCAACTGATTGCTGGTTATGCTTGTCTGACATATACTTATCAAAAGTTAAAATCAGAGTATTTTTGTTTTCTACTGTGACTAAAGCAGAAATGTGAAATATGGATTTATAAGGATGACCAAAGAGCTCTGTTTCTTTTGGCTTGGATTCTTATCTTAAAAAAAACAATGTAATCTATAATAGCCGACTGTCACTTAGGCCAATCAGAGGGGGTGGTACTTTCCATCACCTCATTAGTGTAAAAATACATGAGCCAAGGGTCCATTGCATGTAGCAGGTTTTGTATGAATTCTTCAGTTATGGAGTAAAGTTGTTTCTTGTCACAGTATAACCTATAGTAAGCATTTCAATCAGCCAAAAATTTCATATCAATAAAATGTTGGCAGTCAGACTGTCATAGACTTCCAGATGCCATCATTCATGTTTATTGTCTATCTCTTCACCGGATAAAATACCTTAATTGCCATGAATGTTGTTGGAAGCAGGAACATGTGGACTGTTATTATAAAGCAGAATATCAGCTTCAAACAGACATACATGTCCTGGAATGAACTCTGACCCTGCTCTACTAGCTTCCTGCGGTAGTTGTCTGAATGACTAAGCAGCTTAGGAATGTAATCAGTACAAACATTTCAAGTATATCAATAAATGTTAGCAATATTTTAAGAGAAATGGGCTTATGTGTTATACTCTTTAATATAAGAGCAGAGAATAAGTTAAACAACTGCTTTCTCTAATTTTGGAATTTGTGAGCCTCATATTTCTTACAAAATGATTGCAATTTTTTGAAAATAAGTGATATGAAAATATTATTTTTTTTACCAGTCATGGTCAACTATATCAGACGAAATGTAGGTCATTTTTTAGTAGTAGATAACAGACCAAAAGCCCTGGTTAGTGTAACATCACCTTCAAATTATTATCCTCATTAATCATGTCTATTACCATATTGTTGTTCATTGTATTCAAAAGGTTTTGGAAAACATTTCCAGGACATGATGATTCTATGAAATATGCCTTACTATCCAAAACCCCCTTGCACTTTGTATAAACATATGTATGTGTGTGCTCATGTGCACTCGTGATCTTATCAAAGAAGTCCAACAGCTTGAGTAGGCATGATCCACCCTTGTAAAGCCAAACTGGGTTGGATCCAGTGTTTCAAGATTTTCTTTGTCCTCTTTAATCATTTCCATGATAATTGTTTCCATGGCTTTGCATGTGAGTCTAGTCAGGCTTACTGGTCTGTAATTCCTGGGATGTGCTAATCCTGCCCTTGTGCAGATGGATGGCCATAACAATTCATCATTTGCATGGTACAATGTCTGCCTGGAGGTCATATTTTAGACTATTTAGGAGTCATAGCTGAAGTGCTTTTGGCCTTAAAGAGAGCATTTAGAACATTTTCTCTTTTGATAGTTGGGGGATATATATCATTGCATTTCTGGGGGGCGGGGGTCCAGGGAAGAAGAGAGAGGGTGATAAAACTGGAACTGAGTTTGTTCGCCAGCAGATTTGCTGTATCTTTTGCTCTGTGTAGCTGGTTCCATTTCCAGTCTGTTCTGCATGCTGTTTTGAGCTGCCTTTGAAATTTTGGACATTGCTTAAAAAAGCATTGTAGTTATCCTTTGCCTGGAAAACTATATTTACCTCAAATGTGGCTTTCATAGACTTAATTTGCCATCTTAGCTCTTTGTTTAGATAGATGAGAGTTTTTTTATTGTGCTAGATGCAGCACTTTCTAATGTTGGCTATGACTTGTTTCCTTTTGCTGAACAAGCTGTATACATTTAGATTTTACCATAGTAGCTTGTTTTTTGAGTTAGTTTTGGACTCAGCCACAGCTGTCTCTATGTACTTATTGACATGATTTCACAGGATTTCAGTGAAAATTTCTGCATAGGCAGCTGTGTTCTCAGGGTTTGGTGGTGCTTGAAATTTTGACAGGTTATCACTTAATAGTAGGACGTTTGCTTTATAATATTACCTAAATGTTAGAGGTTTATCCCTGGTCATAGAATTGATTTTTATATTTTGAAATTTAGTGTGTGTGTGTGTGTGTGTGTGTGTGTAAATACATACATATATATATATATATATATATATATATATATATATATATATATATATATATGTGTTCATATATGTAAGTGTATATATATATATATATATATATATATATATATATATTTATATATATATATATATATATATATATATATAGATTAGATATAGATAGGCATAGTTATGTATGCTTATATACACACATCTATCTATCTTTCTATATGTATGCATGCGTGTCTAGTATTGCCAGTCAAATTTAATGAAAGAGGGGAAATTAGTTTAAAAGAAATACCATAAATTTGAAACCAAGGCTAAGGAAACTTCTTTCTGACTGTAAATAAAGGCAGCAATTATGAATTCAGATTTGAAAAAGCAAGGCAATTGCTTTGGATGCAAGGATTCCTCACCTCTAAGTTCATTAACTCATTACCGTTTAGTGAGGCCTTCAAGTGTTTTGGTAGTTACAGCTTACTATGCCTGTAGGTGTCAAACATTGCTTGTTCTTATTTATCCTTAATAATTCCAAAACCATGTTAAATATAAGGTATTAAAATATTTCATCTTAGAGCTTACAAAGTGGCAAACAAAACTATTAATATTTGACATTTGTCTAGTGCAGGTAAAGAGATATTGAATATTATTTGTATACTGTTTGTTTGTATTGTAATATTTTTTATGTTTTTCTAAATGTCACGTGGCACAGCTGGAAGTGCGTAGCCTCATATTAATGCTCACAGCCGTATGAAGAAAAATGCTGCTTTCCGTATGTCGGCTTGTTTCTTGAATGATTGCTGAAATATCATAAGCTGTTTATACAACAGTACAAAATTCATAGTGACTGACCTAGAACTAAATGAGACAACCACTGACACGAGTACTTAGGGCTAAATAGTTTCCTAGTTAGCACTTGGTGTTCTAGAGATATGAACATTTGTTTGAGCTGTGAAGTGATATTTTTTTTAAGGCTCAGGCCACACCCACTGGGAGTTAGAGTACAAACTCAAAATAGCTCCACTGGAGGAAATGTATAAATGAAATCCTAATGAAAGGCTCCTGCTAGCCCAGAAGTAACTACAAAGCCTATAGTTCAATAAAAGGTAGCACTTTTGGTCTGTGTTCTAGTGTTTGTGCTTTCTCTAAATTCTTCATTCTTTCTTATTATCAAGCCTACAAAGATGGTAGGTAGGAATTACTGTATTCCTCTGAGTATGCATTTTTACATTAATATTTTAGAAAAACTTTGCAAATACGGTAGAATACCAACACATGATTAGTATGGAAATACACAGCTATACAACCCTGCTGCTGAGCCCTTATCACAGATATGCCATATCCCAAGAAAGATACGGTTTTATTCCTACTCCATATTTTTTCTTCTGCAGCCAAAGTCATATTTTTATCTGACATACAGCAGAAGTTTTGAGAACAGAAGATGACCAGTATTTCCTGGTGTAGCACCAGCATTATCACTGGGCAGATGTATATTTTCAGATTGTTGTCTTGCAGACGTACTCCTGTCATGGAGGTGTGATGCATCTGAGCAGCATGAGGACAGAAACAATGGAAAGTTTGTTACATGTTGTTACTATATCTGAACTCCTTTATCTTACTTAAAAACATAAATCATATTATGAATCTCAGATAAATAACACTTTCCTAAATGACTCCACAGTTAAAAATATCACTTCTATGAATAGTAATTTGGCAAGTGACACCTTCCGTTTTTTTAATCTGTTTTTAAAGTCTATTAATCTCTCTCTCTCTCTTTTTATGCAGCAAATTGACTCATTGTTTAAGATCTATGCATAAAAGCACTAGAATTTGGGGTCTAATCCTGCATTTTGGTTTCACCTTCTTTGCAGATTACATGTCTTCCACATGTCTGTGTGAGTCTTTGCAGGGATCTAAGGTTTCCTCCCACCTCCTAAATTCATGCTGCTGATTGCTTACAGTGTCTATATTAAGCATTTGACCATACCCTTGTGGCTCAGGTCATGGTTGAAAAGGATGCATGATAACCAGTTCACTTTCTTGGTTAACAAATTAATTAAGTGTTATACAGAACTGTAGAAGTACTTATTTATTTTTTTACTTATCCATTTATTGACCAAATAGTCTCACTAGGCTAATGACCTCATTTCAGGGAGACCTAAGGTGGTAATTCTACTACTAGGGTATAGGGGAATTTCCCCCTTAACTTTTCGGTAGGTTTTGTGGGATCTTTTACAAGCACTTGAGCTACCACCATCTCAATTAGATGGGGTCTTGGTTTAATACCTCATCCAAAGGTTGATATACACAGGAGTGCAACAACCTCCCTAATGCCACACTGTACTCTCAACAATCCAATCACCTGGTGTGGGTATAGAACCATCAGCACCAAAGACAAAGTTGTTCTACTGTGTTTACTTAATGTTCTTTATGATTTGATGCCATGACTAACCATGAATGCGGTGATAAGTAATTAATTCTCTGGACAGTTGAAGTAACAAACAGTCTCAAAAAATTGATGCCATTTTCTGTGCAAAAACAATTGCCTTGGTTGGGAAAGTGATTAGAGATGTGTATGAGGAGTTTGATGACCTAGAGACTGACCTTAGCTGACCAGCACACAGATTAACAGTTTAAGTGGTTCTACATCCCCATACTATGATAATATACTTACTCTAAATCAAGGAAACCTCTCATCTGGGACAGATCTTAGTACTTTGTTTTCACTGAAGGCTAGTTATCTACTTGGAAAGTCACAGATATATTTTAGATAGGCGGATTTCATTTAGCTAAGGCAGGCACCAGGACCCTATCTGACAAATTTAAGGGTTAAGACATTTCATTAAAATAGCAAAAAATAATTGGCATGGTTGATGGGAGGCTTTAACATATGAGGTATAAAATTAAGCACATTGACTGCACCTGAACCTAACAGCAGGATTTTATATGATGTGCCCAACAAGGGACACATTTAGGCAGATGGTTACAGAACATGCATAATAAAGAACCGTCTTGGGTGATGTATTTCAAATGTAGAGGGAAAAGGATCAAAGGAATGGGAATGGACAGCCATTATAGAGCAAACAGTCTTAAATTTTTGGTTGAATTTCATCTTAAATGTAGAGTAAAGTTATTCCATACTGTGAGTTCTGGACTTCAGAAGGCAAGATTCTGTAAAAAAGGGTCAGAGTATAAAAGTAATAGACATTGAACTGTATGGAATGGATTGGAATGTGTCAAAGCTGCCTTCGCAGGGTAAAACTCCTTTGTATGAAACTAATCTGCAGATTTGAAGAAGGCAGGACATTCTATGAAAAATGAGGAAAACAAAAATAATTATGGAACTATAAAACACTAAATGAAAAGCTGACTGTCATATAATTTAAAAAAGGTGAAAAAAATGAACAGTCTGCAATCAGAGATCCAAGCAGAAAAATGGATCAATGGTTCAGTCATACAAAGAAAAATACATGGAAAACTACTGAGGCTAAACAAAATGGGTGATACTTGGACAGAAATAGGTGGTACAATATAGTGCTGTGATGTCAATACATCTGTTCAGTATTTGTTAGGAAGAAGATGAGAAATTGTCAAAACTAGCTACTGGAAGTGCTACACATGGAGATGATTTATAGAAAAAAATAAAATCCAAAACAATAAATACTGAAGGGAACAAAGCCTAATGAGAACTGGCAAAGAATTGTTACAGAGATGGGCGGAGAAATTAAAACTAAGACTCCTAATGCCTGGGGTAATGCAAATGTGACTACTGTTTTTAAAGGCAAGTCAGGACAGACAGCAGAAATGAATAACCTGACAGTCTGACTGCAGTTATACAAAATATATGGAATTATTGCTCACTGGATCAATGGTATAATATACTGAAGTCTGCCAGCAATGTAAGCCAAGGTACCCTGGACGACCAATAGCAAGGGCATGTAGAAAATCATGTAGACAGCATGAGTTAGAGCACAATAAACTGGAATGATTCTGTAACTCCTTTACTCATGAAATACTCAAACTGGAATAATGTTTCAGAGTAGTCTGCTAATGAATATAATACTGAAACTAATCATCAGATATTAACACATAGTGTATGCACATCTTACCAATGGCCATGTTTTCCAGTGAATACATAAAGTTAGTAATTTTTAATTCATGTCACAACAATGAAGTTGCCATCAATGAATCTGATAAAATAAAATGAAATAATAACAAAAGAATTGAAAAAAACATCATTGCAAATACCAACCGTCATTAACCTACAAGCTGAAACCTAATGCATAAATATATGTGAAAAATACAGAAAATCTAAAACATTAAAATAATTCTGCTGGAATAGATGATCTTAGGCACTTCTTATAAAGGGGCTCCAGCTCCACCCTTTTACTTTCAGTATATTAACTTTATAGTCACACAACTGTCTGGACAAGAGGAAAAATCCTAGAAGGGTACAAGCAGTGGCACTAGCCTAATGCAACACAAATATATTTATATATTTTCTGATACGTTATTATCAAATTTACACATAGTAAGAAGCCAGAATCATATCAAAAGACTCACAAGACCAACCATATGCATGTAGACATGTTAACAATGGTTTTCAACAACACTGCATTTTGTGGTTAATGCAGTGAATTTACTGACTACATTGTTGCAATGCATTCTTTGAATACCTGACAAGATCCCAGTGACTCAAGTTACTGCATAGAATAATAGGATCTGTATGATAGTTTTGAGTCCTACATTACATACCCCATGTTATCTGTATGATACCTCTAGGTCCTAAGTTTTCTAGTCTAAACTACAAATTGTTTAACATGTGTAACATTTGCAAGGACAGTTTTCTTCCATATGCAGAGAAGTAGTTCTGGAAGTTTGGGCTGTCACCAAGATTTGTCTTACTATCTGGATTTAGCAGTGTGCCCTTTAATCATTTATGTTAAACCAAAGCTGGTTGACACACAATATTAATTTTATTATAGAACTTTTAACTTGACCCAATGTATAAACCATTTTCAGTGCAAATTAGATAACACATACAGCTGTGTCCCTCAATGGCCTGATACAAAATGCAATAGATATCAACAAGAAAACTGAATAGATTGTGGAGAAAAATGCACAGTTCACTGAATTTGAAGAAACACATCTTGCATAAAATGCATTTTTACATTTAAGATACACACATGCCTTTGTAATCTTTGCATTTCAGGAATATCACTTGAAATAATTGCTTAGTTGAATATATTAGAGGATCAGATCTTTTTGTACTGGTGTATTATATGATTAATTTCTTTCTCTCATTTCAAACAGTGTGAATCTTTGTATCAGATTGTATCGTGCAGAGAACGACTACCTAAAGGTTTCATTTGTAATCTGAAAAGGAAAGTGAGCTTCTGTGGGACAGGCAACTCTATGGAAATCTGGATAAGGTTTGAAACCCCAAAAAAATGAAATGTAGTTCATTTATTCCATACAACTGATGACAAAATATATGGCAATGCTTTAATCCCTTGAGGAGCTATATCATAATTAGTTTGTCATAGCCAATGAAACCACCAGGGAGAATCTGTTTGCTCTTTGGTCCTGATCATTTGTGCATATATGCAAAAGCCCAGAGATGGACAGTTTTTCAGGGCATCTTTATGTAACTGTAAACTAATGTTGTTTGTTTTGCTGCCTTTATAGCATTGTGAATGCTACCTACTACATGCCTCGTTCTTTTGCATGACAGGTATATCGTGTTTAACATTAAATAAACAAAGAACCAAACACAGCTGCAACCAACTCCAATAACAATCGAACCCTGGGACCCTTGTAATGTTAACTCCAAATTGTGGCTTCAAGGATTGTAAAAGAATCAGTATGAAGTAAAAAAAATCCTCCAAAGGTTTATAAATATGATTAAAATATCCAGTATAACAGATCAACTAAGCGCTTTCATCCCTTCTTCGTAACGAGACTTCACCACAGTTGAACAAATAATCACATGAAACCCTTTAAAAAAATGCAAGCCACCCCCAATTACATCTACATAATAAATTCATCATTGCTCATATTAGATCATTCTAAATTAAAGTGCCACATATTTAAAACACATTTAATTCATAAATATAAAATTTTATGTAGCAAGTAATAGTCATTTATCAAATCTTCATTGTTTGCACATTAAAAAATAAATGCAGTACCCACATCCGTACGATAATAAATCAATCTGTGTATAAAAATAATAATACAATAATGAATGTACTAAAATAAAAATAAATAAATAATAGGAGCTCGCAGGGGGTTAAAATCCAAAGCATGAATACATAAAAATTCATTTTAATTATTATAATTATATACTATTTTAACTCCCACTAGATGTCCAAGGATTTAATTTTAAGAACACATATGATGGATACTGAGCCATTCAAACTGCCGATTCCAGTGTCATATTTTCTCAATTGCCATTGCATTTCATTAAATTCTAATTTAATTTTCCAAGGTCTCCCTTTTTATATCTTATTCAATAGTATTTTTAATGAAAATCTCCAAGGAATGTCCCTCGCATTCTTGTATGTGTCGCCACAGTACATTATGCTGCTTCTTAGTCTTAATGACATGGAAATGTTCATAAATTCTGTCCTTAAAAAGCTGTTTCCATGCTATCTATATAAAAACTGTGACAATTTCTACATTGGGCTATGTATAATATCATCTGAGTCAAACAAGTTGATCTGTTTATACTGGATATTTTGATTGTATTTAATAAACCTTTGGAGGATTTTATACATCCTAGTGATTCTTTCACAATCCTTGGTACCCATATTTAACATTATTTGCATCATCTTTAGAAGGTTGCACTTTTAAAGTCAGGGCATATTGGTGCAGCAGCCAGGCGGCACAAGTTACCAAATTCAAATTTATTCAGACCCAGGTTAATGAAAATTGACAGCTTTTCCCCATAACACATATTCATATTTTTCCTTGAATTTATTTTTGTTATATTTTTTTCTGTAATTGCATCTAATTTGCATAGATAAATTATCACAAAAAAAGTATATATATATATATATATATATAATATATATATATATATATATATATATATATATATATATATATATATATATATATATATATATATCTAGTATAGCATATAGCACGTAAAACAGAAATTTCATTTTTTGAAAAATTGAATTCAGAAATAATCAGACAGACTGATAGATGGATAAAGATATTAAAAAATCAGTAAGGATTGATAATGAAGATCCTTTGAATGGCAATTATACATATCATACTCATCACAGCTCATTATTAGAGCTATTTGAGAGCCCCTTTTTGTAAGTATTCAGCTCCCACCCAGACATTTTATTCTAGCAGTGTCCACTGTCAGTTTGTTCTAGTTAAGAGATGATGGCATAAAGCTTGTAATAGAGTCTATGATTAAATATTTTTGCATATTGAGCTCCAACAAGAGATAGGACCACAATAGTCTCATGATGCAAGCACTTGTATTGTTTAACCATGCAGTCAATGCAGAGGTTGGATTTTAGTTTCTCCTACTGACGCATTGCACCTTAAGTTACTGATATAAATTTGTGCGTGGTATCTTGTAGGAACACATGCATATTCCATCTACAACAGCCAGTCTTTACTTTTAACATATGTCATCTCCTTCAGAATAAATTAATCTATACAACACTCAATTCTTGATTAACCGAATGCACCAAAATAGTAGTAGCTAGTTGTTTTTACGGGGTAATTGTACTAATTCCAAATGCATTAAGAATACTAATGCATTTCTATACTTTACAGTTTGAAAATGTATCACATTAGACAGCTTTTCAGTTGTGATATAACTGAGGTGGTGAGTTGATCTAGAGTCCTTATGAATCATCTGCAGTACAAACCACAGAACAATTTCCTGAAATAAGCCATTCCTTAGATAAACATACTTTGTGATCACATTCTGGTTTATATGCTCACTACATTTATTTTTTCTGGTACTGAATGTGAGACTAATGACTTGGAGGTTCAATTTAATACTTACTGAGGAAAGTGTAGAGAGAGACAGAGAGAGAAAGAGAGACAGACAAAGAGACAGAGGGAGACAGAGACAAGGAGACAGAGAGACATAGATAAACTTTTTTTTTTTTTGTTACTCTTTTCTCACACCATGATTACTGCCTGCTGACCATCAGACCCTCACTTGGTCAATTGGATCTTTTGTTTCTTTCACAGGATGAGAGCCAACAAAGGTAGGTCATCATTAAGGGAGCCATCAGGGAGTAATTTAAGCATTTTTCCTGTTTCTCTCTCTAATATGTATACATCTGGCATAGTGCCGGGGTGGATAGGGTATAGGCTGTCCCCAAAAGGCATCAACCCACTTCTACAAGAGGATTTGCCTTAAAGCAGCCCTGCATCTCCCCAACAGCAATTTAGAAGTGATTTCTCCAGTCTTCATCAGTGAGATAGCACCCACCCCCATGCACACCTTCAAGTGCATTCAACCAACTGCTAATCCACCTGGGAGAGGCAAAAGGGCCATGCCCCTTCAGTACTCCTCATCCTGCATGGCAACTCCAATGACAAGGAATTAAATAAATGTCTGTTACCTGGGCTGTAGTCAAGTATCCATACCTCTGTGCCATAGAGCTAGAAAAAAGTCAAATTGAGACACACACTTGCAGATTTCTGGATCTTTATTGTATGATATTTTTATTCCAAAGGCTGAATGAAATTAGTTATATTAAAATCAGAGTAAATACTACTGGGTAACATATTTAACTGGAAAATGCTTTTAAGAGATTTTAACACATTTCTGACCAATCACCGGGGACTGAAGTCACTAAATAATGACATACATTTGAGTTTCAGACTTCATATCCTTCAGAACATGCATATTAACACTTCAAACCCCAATGATTTGCCAGAACACCACAGATTTTATATGCAACAGACCAAAAATATTTGTGCCAAAAATTTAGGCATTCTGTGAAAATCTGGACAGTTGCGAGGTATGATATGAGACAAATGGACAAATGAAAGTATGTGCAGAAAACATCAATACACCTGTTTGAGTTCAGCCAGTTATAAATAAGTTTCAAGTTTCCTCCCATGGCTAACATATATATATATATATATATATATATATATATATATATATATATATATATATCTACTTCACAACATGACATTCCCATAAGATCAAACATTAGAACATCGAAAGACCACAATTGTGAAAGTGCAAAACACTGAATCCCAAAACATCAAAAACAGGAAGACAACCGAGATGTAGAATATCTGTCCTCCTTTACTTTTGTAGGGAGGCTTCACTCCCCACACCCCCTGCAAATTAAATATACCGTTGTCAAGATCACACTGCTTTGAGGAAAGGAATACAGTCTAGTGATCGATACACAACAACCACAACAACAACCTTACTATTTACTAAACTGGCATACCTTCACAGCAAAGCTCCATTCTAAATTAACCAATACAGCTAAAATCATGCAACTTCTTTCTCTTTTTAAACTCACACATACCCATACTTCTCCAAAGACAGTAGAGTCATGCACCGTGAACTCCACCATATTGTTTAACGTGTTGACTACAAACCCTTAAAGTGACACCGCACCACTAAATCACTTACCCTATCAACTTACATGGCCCACCTCATAAGTAAGGGTATCTCATCCAGAGCCAAGGAAGTCATAACATCCCTGTATTCTTCTCTTATAAGGGCAATTATTGAGTACAGCATCCCCTTTGGCAACTACCTCACAAAGCACATGCTGCAGCTGGAGAGACCACAGAGGTTCTTCACCAGGAGAATCAAGGGCCTCAAACATTTACCCTAGACAGATATCCTAAACCCATGTTCCTCTACTCAGTTTCATACAGACTCCTCAGAGGTGATCTCTGTCTGGCATACAAAGCAATCTCAGACCCCATCTTGATGGGACTGCTGCATATCTGCAAGTCAAGTTCTACTCGAGTAACCCCCACGCGTGACCTCAAGCTGGTCTGTGACATCATTAGGACTTGTTGGTGGGAAAGATTTGTGTTTCAGTAACTCCCCCATTTGCGGAATATACTACCTCTCCATATCAAGCAGAGTACCCCATTATCCCTTTTTAAGCGCAACCTGGATAACTGGTTGGGAAACAGAAAATACACCCCTGGATTCAACCTGTGTCCCTGCTGTTCAGGGGCATTGGGTGCTGACTTGCCTAAACATGGGTTAAACACTAGGCTAGGGTTATAAGGGCCTCAGGGCCAATAGTCTAGTAACTTCCAATGATCCTATGAACTTTGCATACAGTTCAACATTCAGCACTATGATCTTCTGCACTTTCGCTAACGTGGTTATTGTGGTCTCGATGTTCAAACATTTGATCTTATGGGAATGCGTTGCTATGAAGTAGATCCATCTATATCTATATATATATATATATATATATATATGTATATATACACATATATATATATATATATATATATATATATATATATATATATATATATATATATATATATATATACATATATATAGCACACACACACACACACACACACACACACACACGCACATGCATATGTATATATGGGTCTACTTCATAGGATCAACAGACCATTTGATCGGCACCCATTTGGTCGAAAGCTGACTTGGTCGACAACCAGTATTCAAGGCACTTAACAGGGATTTGCCCCCCTCCCTAATGTTGTGCAACCCTGGAGTTGTTATATATAGTTATGAGGGGTGTGGGGGCACACACCTATTTTAGTTTAAAATGTGTAGTTTTTCTTGTATTTTCATGCTTTTAAATGAAAAGAGGTGGGGGCTTCCACCCCCACACCCACAATGTAGGAGGTATGCCCCCCACACACCCCCTAACTATATATAACAACTCCAGGGTCGCACAACATTGGGGAGGGGGCAAATCCCTCTTAAGTGCCTTGAATACTGGTTGTCAACCAAATGAGTGTCGACCAAATGAATTTCAATCAAATGTTCTGTCGATCATATGAAGTAGACCCATATATATATATATATATATATATATATATATATATATATATATATATATATATATATATATATATATATGTGTGTGTGTGTGTGTGTATGGCTTACTATCAAAATTACAACTGTGGATGCTCCACAGATGGAAAAACGAACAACAGATATCTGAATTTCCATGCTTCTGAGCATTCCATGTTCATAATTCCTCTCAGCAAATGCTACTGTGCATTCACTGATATGAACTCGAAGTACCGCATGGGGGCCACAGTACAGTACAGTTTGGGGCATTCATCCCTTTCCTCGGAGTTGGAATATATAGTTAGCAGGGGGTGTGGGGTGCTGGCCCCCCCTGCATAAACATGATGTAAGATGTATGAGTTTATTGTAAGTGTACTCCTATATGGAAATCACATGCTCCATTTGACAACAATGTAGAATCTGCTGAATTCATTCAGCTGATTCGACAATGTGTTGAGACATAGATTGTCACTTTCACTCTTTCCTTCAATATTCTGACTGGAATTATTTTTTCTGGTGACATTTTGATAGTAAACCTATATGTATGTGTATATATATATATATATATATATATATATATATATATATATATATATATATATATATATATATGTGTGTGTGTATATATATATATATATATATATATATATATATATATATATATATATATATATATATATAGTATACATGAATCACTAGGCAAGTGTCCCACTCAGTAGATGGCTGCAGAGTTCAGAGGAGAAGCCATATATCTTGTCATCTACCATATGGTAATAACTTCCAAGGTAGTCAAACAAAAAAAAAAACACTGTATTGGATTTTACATTTCGCTGGTATATTTAAACCCTGTTTGACAATGTAGCAGATGACAATGTAGTGGACCACAATTTCATATGCTATGGAGAAAGGAGAGAAGAAATGTAAACATATGCCAAGTGTCACACATGAAAATGTAGCACTATGTAGCTTCTGCAGTACCGTGGTTTGAAGTAGCTCCCTAAAATCTCGTATATTCATAGTTCACTGGCCAGATGTGCCAGTACAGGTCACCCTTAACTCAGAGGTTACCCTAAGGTCCATTTTCTGAAGATAAATAAAAAGTTTCTATATTAAAAGAGAATTTATCTGGTAAGACCTTAGTAAGTGTCATTTCATAGACTAGGTGTTGATTCCTCCCCCTCTCTGTTTGCTTATGTGTGAGTCTGAGCAAGCAACTTAAGCAGAGAGTGTCCCAGGGTTAAACAATGAATAAAAAATAAACCTCATGATCAGATGTTATAAATCTACGCAGAATGATTTTATCTCTAACAGAGAGTATGCTGAATGATGAATATTGTGTTTGATCATATCATCCAAATATATTATCGTGATGTAGCCTTTCTGTCACAAAATTCTTGTCAAATTCTTATGGTTCTTAGAATCAGAGACCACTCTTTAACATGCTACATACACACACACACACACACACACACACACACACACACACACACACACACACACACACACACACACACACACACACACACACACACACACACACACACACACACACACACACACACTGGGCTATCATTTAGTGAAGCCTGAAACAGCACTTGTATACAAAAGCAGATATTCACTGCTGTAAAGAAGAATTACATATAAAATATGCATAATTTGCAAGAAAGAATACTATTCATTCTGAAAAAAAACATTACAATTATTTCAGGAAACAGGCACAGTGGTTATGTTTTGTTGGCATATGGCTTGCCATTTACTAAAAGAATACCACTGTGCCCTCACTAAACATGTTATGTGAAATTGACGTGTTTTCCTTAAAATCAAGGGGTATGCTTAACACTGCCTCAAAAGTGTCATTTAAAGGGCTAAGTTTATATATAGCTTCCTAATGCTGTCTGCTCCTTGTATGCCTGCAATAGCAACAAAGTCAATAGGCATGAGATGGTATGAACCATTAATTACTATACTTGTCTGTCTCAGTCTGCATATAATGCTGACATTACTCTTATGAAGGAAACACCATTACCACGCAAAGTATAAGCACCTGTACCAGGGAGGTTCATAGGTAGGTAGGTAGGTACTAGGCTATCGGCCCTAGGGCCCATACAAGCCTAGCCAAAAAATGTACCCTGGCTTTCGCCACCCAAGAAAATTATTTTCCTGTGCCCCTGTCAAGCAGAGCCACAGAAGTGATCCCTGGGGTGAATTTCCCATTTCCCATCCAATCATGAAGATTTTCTTGAAGAGTGCTAATAAGGAGCTCTGTTTGCCATAGATAGGTAATCTGTTCCAGAGTATGGGAAGTCTCTGGGACAGGAATCTATCCCTCCAGCATGTTCTGTTTATTGTGGTGACAAGGTTTAGGTCCCTAAAGTGTGTAGCTCGGAGGGATTGGGATTTCTTTAAGTGGAGCATGTCCAACAGCACTGGGTTTGATATAGGCCTTCATTTTCTTATCTCACAGCCAACTGATTTTTAGATTTCTTTCCTTTTCTGGTGTCTCTCCATTTTTTTGTACATTACCTTGTTAAACCTAATGTTGTCCTGCATTTGCCACATTCCTTTTTGAATGCCCTACTCTTATACCATCATGTAATAACACAGAGTGAAGACCAAGCAAAGCAAATGATAGTAATAATAGTGATGGTGATAAACAGTGATTAAACTGTCATGGCAGTCACGTTTGAATCTCACAGGTCATGACTCAAATACATGTTTTGTTGTTTCAGTGCCTGACGAACATGTATAAATGGATAGAAAGGAGATCGTTTAATAGTGTGCATTACAATGCTTTGCAATACATAAAGGAAGTTTTGTTGTTTATGTCATTATTTCCCATTTAGTTGTCACTTTGCATTAATTCTGTATCTAATACTCAACATCATCTTTTAATCTTTCAATTGAACATTTAGCTGTGGGACATTTTCCCTTCATTCTCTTATCGTTTACTGTACTCCTAATCGTTTTGTTTATCATTGTCTTTCCTCATTATACATTATGGTATGCATTTAGTTTTGTATCTCTTGTTGTTTCAAATGCCTTTATTTCACACGTGCATGAATAATTAACAGTCAACATGAAACACTTACTGTGTTGGAAAATGTTACATCTTTTCTCATTCCTTTTAATAATATACTTAAGCAATACCTGACAACATGGTGTGGTATATTGAAGATTTACCCACGGTTGGCGTGGTTTAATAACGAGGGTGAAGTCAGAGTGATTAAATAAAGCCAACCATGGGTAAATCTTCAGTATACCACAACCACGGAGTCGGTTATTGCTATTATACAATGACATTATTTAAGAAAAAAAATACTTACTTTTCTTAAATAATTTGTTTGTATAATGGCACATTAGTGTTCTTCCGCCGGTGGTGGTGTACTGCTTCCTTGTGTTGATGTACTGCACATGCGTATGGGACTTGTGTTCCCACACATACCCAGTACATCAATGCTTTGAAACGGAAGTAACAGAGAAAAGAAAGTCTCCGTTGCTCCATTTTTTTTTTTTTTTTTTTTTTTTTAATTAAAAAACAGTTTTGGACACTTTATACCAATGGAAAAAAGTTTGGGTAACCAGACCTTTTTCTGTTGGTATATTGTGAGATTTACAGTGGGCACGCTGGCCAATCAGCATGCATGTTTCGGAATATTAATGGGGGTCATTGTATAATCTAGTATTTCATATGCTGCTTGTATTGTTTATATGTTAATTGTATTGTTTATATGTTAACTCTAATTATTAATTGTTGGAGCTTTTCTCCTTGGGCTGCATCTGAAAAGGTATCTACCATGTCCTTGTTACAGTATCCAAGTAAACAAACAAATAAATAAATAAATTTTTGAAGTATAAGATATACATATTTTAATTAATCTGTCACAAACTTTTGTAGATAATCAACTCACCTCAACTCAGTGTTTAAAGCTTCTTCCCAAGTACCAACAAAAGCAACTTTAAAATGATTTCCTCAGTTGTTTAGTAATTTGATATTTTGTAAGTAAATTATATTTTGTATTTATCAAAATTATGACAATACTCAGACAATTTATCTGGGTAATATATTAGGATAATAAAACATACATATAGATGCATCAGGCCCAGAGTAATTCATTATTTCTGCTCTGACAGCAAAGTGTATTGTGGCTGGAATATGAATCGACATTCCTACAGTAGCTGTTTGGTTTATTAGCCTCCTTGCTACCGTATTTGTTTGCTTGATTTGCTTTAGTAACTGAAATACCAGGTTACTGACCTAATGCTGATAGCACAATGATATATCAAGAACATGGTGTGGATAACCTCTTGGTGTGTCGATTACTACTCTGATGTAAAATACTGAACCTATTTTTAAAAAGAGAAAGTTTAAATAAAAAAACAGAAGGGGTGCTCTTGTCAAACAGATTGTTTATTTTTATTGTTGTTTCAAATGTCTTTGTTTCACATGCAGGCATAATTAACAGTCAACTTGAAAAATTTACATAGAAAGGAATCAGTGTAATAACTACTGGTTATGAGTCCATTCACAGCAAAGTACATACAAAGTGCAATTTATAAAGCCAGCTTTTGCTTGGCTTAAGACCCATCATCCAACATAGTTAGACAATGGTGCACATACCATAACAATTTTTTATCCCACAACATATGATTTAAAGTGGCCTTAACACAGTAAGATAAAAGAAAAACACAGGGAAATACCACTAATAATTAAACATGGGGATAATACTTGTAAGTTCTTGTCAGTTATTGTCACCCAACACTGCAATCAGAAAATGAGAAGCAGGTGGGAAGGGGGGGCATAGCCAACATTTCTCAACCAGTCCCATAACAGGGGGAGGGAGCCCCAGCAGAGAGAAACATAACAAAATTGTTTATCTCTTCAAAAGGCAGTTATAGATCTGGATAAAGGTAGAAAATGCACAAGTCCCCCAATCTTGCCTTTTTTCCCATGTCATTTTGCCTGATTTCAGGATGCATTATGGGCATAATTAGCACAAAATATTATACACTTTAACTTCCTATGCCAAGTAGATGGCTCTGTTACATATTTTCAGTATATTTATCTTCGTGGATAATCAAAATCCAAGGAAAGGCTCACTAAACTAGACATAAACCCTATGTAATAAGATGGGTTGCCAACTGGCTCACTGATAGAACCCACATTGTGAAAGTAGCGGATTCCAAATCTGACTATCGGACAGTTACAAGTGGTGTCCCACAGGGATCAGTCCTATGTCCTCTCCAGTTTGGCATCTACTTCTTTGAAGTTTAAGCCAACACAAAGGGACTCTGGCTGACCAAGTTCACAGATGATTGCAAACTGGGAGCCATTATTGATTCTCCAACTGATGTAGACATTCTACAAAAAGGCCTCAAAGACACCAATGACTGGTGCCAGAACCATGGTCTTAAGCTCAATGCCAAAAAGTTTATTGTCATTCCTTTTGGGAAAAATTTGGTGCCCATGAACTACCACATAGGCGGTAGTCCACTAAACACCGAAGATGTGATAAGAGACCTGGGGACACAGATTGACAGCAACCTCTCCTTTGATAACCACATTGCCACTGTAGTCAGGAAGTCCTTCTATGTGGCACATCTCATTACAAAAGGTTACTCATCCAGGAAGAAAGAGGTCATAATCACTCACTACTCATCCCTCATTAGACCTATTATAGAATACAATGCCCCATTTGGTATGTACCTCACTAGACACCTACAACAAAAAGAAAGGCCACAAAAATACCTCACTAAGAGGATCTTAGGCCTTAGACACATGCCGTATATGTTAAACGAATAAAGAAGAAAAACCGCTGACAAAGTCCACGACTCACCACCAATATTTATTGTAAGCGCTTTCATGCACCTCTTGTTAGTGCACTTCTTCAGACAATAACATACAGCCAACAACCACATTATATAGTGAAATCAATCAATTAATCAACCAATTAATATAATAACATTAAAAATGTTCAAAAACCATCAATACATCCTACTAGTTTAAACTAAAAAACAAAAATGAAACTGACAGCACTAAAAAATGCAAATACAAATACATAAAAACTAATATATTAAAAAATCAATTAACGTTTCAAAGCTTTTAGCCTGAGTAAACATTTAATAGAGGAAGCATCGTTAATCCCAGGATACACATAAGCATTTGTTTTCAATTGCCATATTAGTTTCTGTTCTTCTAGTTTTAATTCCAAGGACCACCTCTTGGGTTCTGGATAACTTGTTGCACTATGGTAAAATGGATATTGTATAATGTGGTTGTTGGCTGTATGTTATTGTCTGAAGAAGTGCACTAATGACAGGTGCATGAAAGCGCTTACAATAAATATTGGTGGTGACTCGTGGACTTTGGCAGCGGTTTTTCTTCTTTATTAGTTTAACTTGTTTGGGTTTTTTCATTTTTACATGCCCTATATGGACTGACCCAAAAAACTCCAGCTATACTGTGGCTCTTATCGCCTACTTAGAGGCAATCTCTGCTTGACCTACAAAGCCATGTCTGACCCAGAGCTGCTAGATACGCTACACCTAAAGAAATTCCAATCCCTCCATGCCACAGATTTCAGGGACCTTAACCTCGACTTCCCATACTCTGGAACAAACTTCCCATTCATGACAAGCAGAGCACTTCACTGGCCCTCTTTAAGAGAAATCTTGACGAGTGGTTGGGCAATGCAAAGTTCACCCTGGGGATCCCTTCATTGGTCTTGCTTGACAGGGGCACTGGAAACTAACTTTGGACGGCATGATGTCAGGGAATCTTCTTGGGCTAGGCTTATATAGGCTTCAGGGTCATTAGCATAGTACACACCTATGAACCTATGAACCTATGAAATAGTAGTTATTAGGATGCATGGTTTCTGGGAATGAAACATTGTAACTGGGATAACTATCCTAGGTGGTTGAGTAAAATGTGAATTTTCCAAAGCCTCTATACAATTTATAACAGCGTACCATATAGTTTAAGCAAGAAAGTGACTGTAGTATGATGAAGAGAATGAAATGTGAGACATTTTCTAAAAATGGATTGAAAGCTATTTCATATAAATATGTAAAAATCATATCCACTTTTCATTCTTTTTTCTCTTTAAAATTGTCATTAAAAATCAATGTGCCTGAAATGACAAAGCCTTAGTAAAATGAGAAATGTTAAACATATTACAAGTTATGTAGTTATTCAGTATAAGTACGTTTCCTTGCCAAGTCTCATAACCACATTACTAGGGATGCTAAATTAATTACAACTGGGCACTGGAATAACTCAATGTTCCCATTTTTAATTTTAAAATAGTAAACACTATTAATTTAAAATAACACAAAATACCACCCTTAGAACAATTTTGAGATATGCATATGATAATCCAGTGAATAAAGTAAAATTCCTTTTATATATAATTGATTAATTTAATATGATTGTTTAATTGATTGTAGTATTTATATGAGTGGGTGTGTTTTGTAATTTATGTTCATTGAAGGCTATTATGCCGAGGCGCTAAGCTGTATTAAATTTTCTGAAGGAACTAGCGTTGTTTTCTTGGCTTCGGCCTGAATACATTTCTGTGTTGTTTATGATTTTGATAATATGGATACTAGTTCTTTATTGAATACTCCGAGAGTCTTTAGAGAGAACTTTAATTCTCCAGTTGATGGCTTTATTTCGGATACCAGTGATACTAATGAAGGCACAATAAATGTTCCATTTGTTTCGGAAATAAATGGTTGCTCTGTGGGATTCCGTATTCCAGCTCCTGTGACGACAGCGGTATCTGATGCGGTAGTTAGACCGAAGGTTCCTATGAATACGCAAGTTTTGTTTCCTGGAAAAACGCAGGTATCTGAGGTTACCAACAGAACGAAAACACATATGGAAGTTCCAGGTTTTCCGGTTGTCTCTGAAGTTTTACAAGGTAATAAATCCATGTCAGCTTCTATTAATTGTCAGCAAATAAATTCAGGAGAGACTTTAAGACCTAGCGGTAATGTAACCTCAGATTATATATCAAATTTGATTTACGAAAGGCAACAGAAATTTATTAATCCTTTCGGTTCGTTGGGAGGGCGTACCAATGCTGCTATGTTCTCACAGGAGATACAAGATACAATAAAGGAATTTGAAAAACTATTATTCCATGAGACACGCTGTCATTTCAATTTACTGGGTCTTAACAGATATGTAGAACTTGACATTTCCCCTCGGGGTTTAAGAGCTTTTAAAGCTCGCAACACCATTTGACAATGCTGATAAAGATGATTTAATATTTAAAGACCGCTGGCTTACGGCGGCTCACAATTGCGCAATGGAATGGGTAAAGATACTTGTGGACAGAGAACAACTACTGTTGCAAAAATTACAAAAGCAATTGCATTCTTTTCATTCTAGGTTACTATCAGATATCGGTTCAGCCAAGGTTAATGATATTTTTGTTGGTTTAAAAGAAAATTTGAATAAATATGAAAATGAACAAATACAGTATAAATCAACAAAAATTAAAAGGGACATTAAAGACTATGATAATGGTCGTATGCTTTGGAAACGCAAATCTTTTGGCCCTTTAACTAAACAGAAAAATCAAATAAAAAACAACTTTCAGTTTCATTTGCATCTTCTGAAGGTTATGGGCAAACTACAGATTCAGAAGTTGACTACAATGATTTTCCTCCTCTTCCAGCTGCTATAGATCCAGCAGCTCATCAGCAACGCTTTCAGAATGAAAGCAATAATTCCAAGAGAGGAAATAAAAGAAATGTTTTGAAACGGGTTCTTCATCGGGTGAAGGACAATTTAAACAAGTATACAAGAGGAGTAGATGGAATTGATTTTAGTAATTCTGATTCTACCATCTCTAATGTAGTTAATATTTCTGGTTGTGATTTATCCAATGATGAAATGTCTGTACTTAATTTAGGGCTAAAATTTGTCCCTACTGTCATACCTCGACATTATTTACTTAAACAAGATATTTTTAAATTCATTAGAAAACTTCATTTGAAATGTCATTTTTCTCATGATAAAGTATTTCCAACAGATAAAGTTGAATTATATGAAGGAAATGATGACAGTGACATCAGTATAGATAGTTATTATTCTTGTCTGTCAGATGATTTATCATTATTTACATATTTACAGGCGTATTCTTTACTTAATATAGATGGTATTGATTTTCACAGTAAATTTATTCCTTCTTATAATAATTCCACCATTATTCAATTTTCTGAAATGGTGCATTTTTCCGTTCAAGAAATTATGAATTCAATAAATAAAAAATATCAGAAATATAATATGACAAAAAATGAATGGAATGCTTTGAAAAATCTTCTTGATAGACATGATATAGTTATTAAAAAATCTGATAAAAGCAATAAAGTAGTACTACTTAATCATAGGCAATATCTTGATATGTGTATGTCACATCTTAATGATTCTTTAACCTATGAAGTTAGTAACCTTGATAGTTATCTTAATGCAATGAAAGAATATACACATTTATTAAATAAAGGTGTTAGGTTAGGATATTTTTCTAAACAAGATCTTATAGAAAATTTTGTATAGATGATTGTAATTTGGCCACTTTCTATTGCCTTCCAAAATTGCACAAAAATATGATAAATCCGCCTGGCCACCCTATTGTTTCAGCTAGCAATTACTTTTGTCGGAATATAGGCATTGCTATACATAATCATCTGCTACCACATGTACAAAAATTAGAGTCTTATATCCGAGACTCTTTTGACTTTATTGATAAGATTAGTGAAGTTATTTGGACAGATAGTATGTTTTGGATAAGTATTGATGTTGTCAGTCTATATACAAATATTAAACATTTAGATGGTTTACAGGCTTTACACTATTTTCTAGGAGATAGTCCTACTACTCATTTCATTATGGATTTAACCTCTTTTTGTCTTTCAAATAATTTCTTTAGTTTTAATGAAATTGTTTACCATCAGATTAAAGGAACAGCTATGGGGGCATCTTTTGCCCCCATGTATGCGAATTTATTTATGGCTAAATATGAATTAGAATATGTATATACTAATGAATTCTTTAAAAATTATGTACTTTTTTACTATCGCTACATAGATGATCTTGTTTTTCTTTGTAGTGGAGGTTTTGAACATGTTTATGAATTTTTTTCAGATTTAAATAATAATAGATTCAATTTACATTTTGATGGTTTACAATTTGGGAATAAAATCCATTATTTGGATATTTCATTACAGGGAGAAGTAGGTAAAAAGATTCAGACAACAGTGTATCGCAAATTTTCTGATGGAAATCAGTTCCTTTATGGAACTAGTTGTCATCCCCCACATACATTGTTGTCTTTACCATATGGAGAAATTATTAGATTATCTAGACTATGTAATAATGAAATAGATCTAGAAAAAAATATTTATGATTGTATTATTATGTTTTCAAAGAGAGGTTATAGTATGGAGTTATTGAATATGTCCATTAATAAATTATTAGATAATAATAATAACAATAATGTTTATCAATTAGGAAATAATAAGAATAAAGAAGATGATAATTTTTTACCATATGTCAATAATATTGGGAGTATTAATATAAAAAATAATAGTTTAAAAGTTTCTGATCAAGAAATTAAGGATGTTTATTTTGTTACTACTTACAATATATTTAGTAATAAAATTTGGAATATTATTAAGTATTTTTGGAAATTTTTGGTATCTGATAGAAATCTTTGTAAATTTTTTCCTAATATTCCTAAAATAGCCTTTAAGAGAGGTCAAAATTTATCAGATAAATTAATTAAGGCTTATTATATTTCTCCTAATAGTCAAGTTTATCATAATATACAGACATATGGTACTTTTGCCTGTAATCGATGTAGTATATGTAAATATGTAAGGCCATATTTTGATAAAATTAATGACATTACTTATAAACCAAATAATGTTTTTTCTTGCAATTCTGTAGGTATAATTTATTGTATTAAGTGTCCATGTAAACTCTATTATATAGGAGAGACAAAAAGAAAATTTAAAACGAGAATGCAAGAACATGTTAGGGATATAAAAAGAGGTATGTTAGAAAGTCCAATTGCTTCTCACTTTATAGAAGTTCATAGTGGTAGTGTAGATGTATTTGAATGTTGTGTTCTTGAAAAAGTATTAGTTAAAAAAGGTGACGATAGATTAATAAAAAATGTTTTATTGTATAAGGAAGCTATTTATATATTGAAATATAATACTATGTCACCTAATAGTTTAAATTTAGAAATTAATTGGAAAAGTTTATTGTAGTTTCTTAAATGTAACTAGTTTTTTATATACATGGTATTGAATAATGTATGTTACCTTTAAAAATTCCTTTTATATATAATTGATTAATTTAATATGATTGTTTAATTGATTGTAATATTTATATGAGTGGGTGTGTTTTGTAATTTATGTTCATTGAAGGCTATTATGCCGAGGCGCTGAGCTGTATTAAATTTTCTAAAGGAACTAGCGTTGTTTTCTTGGCTTCGGCCTGAATACATTTCTGTGTTGTTTATGGCACTGGAAACTAACTTTGGACGGCATGATGTCAGGGAATCTTCTTGGGCTAGGCTTATATAGGCTTCAGGGTCATTAGCATAGTACACACCTATGAACCTATAAACCTATGAAATAGTAGTTATTAGGATGCATGGTTTCTGGGAATGAAACATTGTAACTGGGATAACTATCCTAGGTGGTTGAGTAAAATGTGAATTTTACAAAGCCTCTATACAATTTATAACAGTGTACCATATAGTTTAAGCAAGAAAGTGACTGTAGTATGATGAAGAGAATGAAATGTGAGACATTTTCTAAAAATGGATTGAAAGCTATTTCATATAAATATGTAAAAATCATATCCACTTTTCATTCTTTTTTCTCTTTAAAATTGTCATTAAAAATCAATGTGCCTGAAATGACAAAGCCTTAGTAAAATGAGAAATGTTAAACATACTACAAGTTATGTAGTTATTCAGTATAAGTACGTTTCCTTGCCAAGTCTCATAACCACATTACTAGGGATGCTAAATTAATTACAACTGGGCACTGGAATAACTCAATGTTCCCATTTTTAATTTTAAAATAGTAAACACTATTAATTTAAAATAACACAAAATACCACCCTTAGAGCAATTTTGAGATATGCATATGATAATCCAGTGAATAAAGTAATGGAATAATAACCCTAAGAAAGGAATTAAAATAACCCCAATAGGTTCACAGATATATACTAGGATAATGACCACCAGGGCCTTTATAAACCTAGAGGGTTCCTATTACATGACGGAATGTTTAGGTTAGCGACTACTTAAACATTGAACTGGTAATAGTGAAAGCAAAAAACCGCAAATGGCAGATTTAATGCAGAGAAAGAATTCCCTAAACCATTATGCAGATTTTGCCCCTTTCCCCACTGTAGAGCGATGTCGGAGTTGGTATATGTAGTTAGGGTGGGTGTGGGGGGCACAGTGGCTGAGGGAATTCATCCCCTATGTTAAATCGTCCATTCATTGTTTTATTTTTTGATATTACCAGTTCGACGTTTAGGTATTCGCTAACCTAAACGTTTGATCGTGTAATATAGACACAAACCTAGAAGCACAACTCAACCCAAGAAAAATTTATGTTGCTATAGGGAACCAAACCACTAACTCTACAATTGCTAAGCTGTGTCACTAACCAGTAGGCTAACAAGCAGTGCTGCAAATAAACCTAGAAGTGGGAATGCATACAATCATAACTCTCAAATGTCACTGATTTTGGTTAATATTTTTGGCCCATCCCTTAGGTTCATAGTTTCATAGGTATTTACTAAGCTAACGACCACAAGGGCCCTTTTAATCCTAGCCATGCATCCCAAATCTCTGACAAGTTCTGATACTCTTGATAAGTGTAAGCATGGGCCTGGGAGATGAACCATTTACAGGTTATGTGTTTGCATTAGAGACATAGGTGCCAAACCAGGAATAAATTTCCATTTTCCCATCCAGTTGTCCAAGTTGCACTTGAATTGGTTTAGGGAGGAACTCTGCTTCACATGGATGGGGAGCCTGTTCCATAGTCTCTGGGGTACATGCATATCTTTCCAGCAAGTCCTATTTATTTCACAGGCAAGGTTTACGTCTTTAGAATGGGTAATTCTGGTACTGTTTGTTTTGTGGATATGCAGGAGGTCCATCAGAGTGGGGTCTGACAACGCCCTGTATGCCAGGCATAGATCTCCCCTCAAAAGTCTGTAGGAGACAGAATACAGGAATAGGGCCTTGAGGCAGTCTGCATAGCACATTTTACTTACACCTTGTATTCTTTTAGTGAGGAACCTCAGTGGATATTCCAATTGTTGGATATGCCTGCTTAAGTACATACCAAAAGGAGCATTGTATTCAATGATAGGTCTAATGAATGCCAAGTACAGTGGAGCAGTGACTTCCTTGGACTTAGATGCCATACCTTTGTTTATAAGTTGTGCAACATAGAATGATTTCCTCACCACTGTAGACACATGATGATCAAAGGCTAGATTGCTATCTATGTGTGTGCCTAAGTCCCTGACTACTGGGTCATCTCTAAGGGGTGTGATGTCAATATGATAGTTGCCAGGGATGGATGACTTCCCAAAGGATACTTTTATGCATTTCTTGGCATTTAGTTTTAATCCATGGCTCTGACACCAGTTGTTTGTCTGTGTCAGCCCCTCCTGAAGAACATTTGTGTCAGTGTGAGATTCAATGACACCTCCTAATTTGCAATCATCTGCAAATTTAGTCAACGAGAGACCACTGACATTGGCCTTGTCTTCTGAGAAGTAAATGCCAAAAAGGAGCAGTCCAAGCACTGATCCCTGAGAAACTCCACGTATGACTGGCCTTTTTTGTAGAGGTGGACTCCCCAGTTCTAACTTCCTGGGTCCTGTCTGTGAACCAGTTGGCTATCCACCGGATGGCATACGAGTTTGTACCTAGCCTCTGGAGTTTGTCAACAATTTCTGAGTGTAGTATTGTGTCATATGACTTAGCCAGGTCAAGGTAGGCAGTGTGAACGATTTTGCCCTCATCCATTGCTTTGGTGACTTTCTCAAAGAAGTCCACCACATTAAGTAGGCATGATCTGCCCTTGATGAAATCAAACTGGGTTAGGTCCAGTGACTAAAAATTTATTAGATCTCTATTGATCATCTCCATGATAATTCTTTCCATGGCTTTACATATAAGACTAGTGAGACTTATGGTTCTGTAGTTTCCAGGGTCTGTAGATGGCCCACCTTTGTGCAGAGGGATGACTGTTGCTGTTCTGCATTCATAAGGCATGAAGCCTGTTTGTAGGCTGCGGACAAACAGTAATTCCAGAGGCCCTGATAGGTCATGTTTCATGCTATTTAGAAGGCATCCTGGGATATTGTCTGGGCCCATTGATGCAGTGTTCTTGGTATTTGTACATTTTGTTTGGATTTTCATGTAAATTACTAAGGATTACAGTCAGTTAATAGCAGACTTAGAATTGAATGCATCTTAATGTTTAGAAAATGCATATTGTTGCAAAACCCATTGTTCTATTAACTCTATAAATTAAATAAGGTAACATTTAAATGTTGTCACTGATTTTTGATATTGGTCTCCCCATTACTTTGGCCTTGTCCATAATTCCTGAAGTTAAGAGTTAACCTGTTACTGTCTCATTAGCATGCCATCTCACTTTCGTTCAAGTCACATAGCAACAGGAGGTATATTTCTATCGTATCATATGTTCTTATGTGAGGTAAGCATTGGCAATGATTATTTAAATGGAAATAATGTCATTGCCTGATAGTTCTTCTTCTTCTTCCTTTAGTGGGTGAGAGGGAGAGAGAAAACCAAAAGGAACAACTTCCCCAATTTTCAAGAATGATTTTCTCATGTAGGTACTGTTGTATGATAATAATACTGACTGGACATCAGTTAAGCCTGTGGGCAACAATTTATACTACTGGTACTGTATGATAATTGGTGTGTGTGTGTGTGTGTGTGTGTGTGTGTGTGTGTGTGTGTGTGTGTGTGTGTGTGTGTGTGTCTGTGTGTGTGTGCTTGTTTGTGGTGTGTGCATAGAAATACTACACTAAAGAGCAGAACATGATCATAAAGTGACCATTTGGGTGTGGTAAAGCAAATTATGTAAAATTACTTGATCTTACTGTGTGTGTGTGTGTGTGTGTGTGTGTGTGTGTGTGTGTGTGTGTGTGTGTGTGTGTGTGTGTGTGTGTGTGTATGTATGTGTGTTTATGGATGGAATAAAGATATAGCCTGAAATAGATTCCCATGCTTTCACATGATCACAGTCAAGTATCAGAGGATTACCTACTCAGGCAAAGTCTGCCTTTGAAAGGTGAGAATACTCTGTGCATATAAAGGCAGTTAACTGTTAAACAACTTGACTAGTCAAGGTCAGTGCATGTTTAAGCATATCAAACAAATACATTGTTTTGTACTAAATATGCAGTACTGGTGGATTGTAATGACAGAAGTTTGAGTGGCCTTTTGTGGTTGAGATGTTCTGTAATGGGTAGTTTTGTCATTATTGGTTCATACATTTTGTTTCATTGCTTACTGGTAAAATGTTCAAACCTACAAATTTAAAACACACTCTAACAACTACTGTATTATACAAGAAATATAATTTAGCTCAATGAGGATGGTATATCAAAATACACTTGCATGTATGTATGGTCCAAACAAATGTGTGCAAGGGGCCTATGGTTTGAAAACAGCCCACAGGTAAACTTACCCCCTCCCCCCCGGCCAGATGCATTTGCTTTGAATGTGGGTTTGAATGCCGTTTCAATGAATGTGAGTTTCAAGTGTGTAGAAGCTTACAATTCATGCTAAGTCTGTTTTCATTGTGAGACTGTAATGTTTTGTTTACCAAATGGCTGTCAGTGTTTGTGCTATAAAATTTGAAATAAGAATTTTAAACATTTCTAATCATCCCAGACGTAAAGAAGAAAATAGTAAACATACTGACAAATTTAAACAGATTTATGGTAACTGGGGTGAAATAGCCAAATAATGGGACACTGGAATGGCTGTGGGTGGCTGCTGCTGGGGGGGGGGTTGCTGTTGGTGGGCCTGATCCATTACACTGCCTAGGGCCTCATTTAGCCATGATCCTTCTCTGCACTCACCAGAAGGAACACATTCTACCGGGGCAGTCTGAAGGTAGTGTTTTGTGAAATCATTAATGAAAGGAAGATGCAAATTAATTTATAAACAAACTTTTTTTTAAATTATTGATATAGTAGTATAATTTTGTACCTTACCTACCACAATTAAAATTATATTCAATTGACAACATACATTTCCTTTTTAAACAGGGTACATGCATAATATATAAACTCACAATTATGTATTTTTGTATCCAAACCCCTTTTTCCCAGTTTTGAACATGGGGTAATGGTGTCACTTCAGCAGTGACAATCATTAAGGTTTACACCATCTCTTTGACCCTAAAATATTCTTTTCAAGCAGTTGACATTTTAAGAAAGGAAGAATGTTTTTCGGGTAAATGGCAGACAGAAATTTGAGATGCAGCTCTTCTGTTGCTTTTATAACTAAAAACATTGTATAACTAAATGTCTAGGTTTGTTGTCTAAACTATGGCAATAGAACGTCAGACTTGTTTGGAAATAGTTTTAATAGGCACCAACAACAAATATACATGGTCAATTAGAATGTGTCACGCTGACAAGAT
This sequence comes from Protopterus annectens, assembly GCF_019279795.1. NCBI lineage: Eukaryota > Metazoa > Chordata > Ceratodontiformes > Protopteridae > Protopterus > Protopterus annectens. The sequence continues at coordinate 1,509,337,077 of NC_056731.1, forward strand.
ACAGCATATCTGGTTTCTGCAGTGTGTGAGTACATGATTCATTCATTCATTGTGAGAAATGAAATAGGGATCCAGGAAATATCTTACCAAGCTCGCATTGTATATTAAGCAAACATTATGGACATTTCTCCAAAAAGGCACAGTTTTTGTTAGTGAAATAATGGCACCATCAACAGTTTTCACAAACATGATGGCAAAGTAGCCCAACTTTAGTGCTGACATGCATGTAAGTCATTAAGGAAATATGACAACCATGGTTACCGTTTGCTCTTCGGTATCCATGTGTAGTTGTCTGACAGTTTTAATAAGTGTTAAAAGATGACTGCATTGTAAAGTATTATTCATGAGTATGCCCAAGCATTTTGCAGTCATGGTCTGGCAAATGGCATTTTACTTAATTCCAACTAGATGTGACAATTCTAGTCACTCATAATTACAGTAGCCTTAGTCTTGACTCAGTCTAGATCTATGTTGTGTGCTGTGATTGTTGCCTTTCTTTGAAGTAAAGCTGAAATGATAGTTTGGTACCTTTTAGCAAGCATCTGCCTCTGTATGACACAAGTAACTAATTTTAACAATGTTCAGATATCTTTAGCATTTCTTCCTGTAGATTATTTTATCCGTGCTGTGCCATAAATTTGTTAGGCGTAATTCATTTTGTATTTCACAGTGTTAATGCTCTGGCAAAATACACTCTGCAGTTAGGTTCACATATTATTCAGCTAATGTGCCACAGTGGACTCTTCCTCACTTTAAAAAAATGGATATTAATGGATAGAGCCCACAATGCTCTCTGTCTCTTTTTTGTTTTTGGTTTTATAGTATGCTCATGCTTTGGAACAGGCTCCCCATCCATGTGAAGCAGAGTCCCCCCCTAACCCTATTTAAGTATAACCTTAACCATTGGATGGGAAATCAGAACTTCACCCCGGGTACTACCCCCCCATAAACTCTAGAAACTTCCTCACAAACATAACCCCTCCTAACAAATGCCCACAATACATAGGGATACAATTGGGTTGGATTGCACGACTAGGCTTATAAAGGCCCTGGAAGTTGTTAGCCTAACATATACCTGTGAAGCTATGAACCTCAGGGACCATCTCTCTATCTGTGAGGATAATACAGACCATGGATTGTTGAATATTTTTTCTAGGCATATTGTCGTTCAACAAAACAAAATATTTTCCAAATATAGATGTAAAAGCACCATGGACATTTTCATTTTAAAAATATCTTTCTCAGTTTCTCTAAGATAATTGCTGCATAGATATCTACACTTATCTGATCATTCTCTGTCTGACTCCACACTGCACTTAGTCCTTCAACACCTTCATCCTTTTCTATGAATGTCTCAAAATTATGGTTAAATAGACTATCATTATATCTGAGCATGGATTCTTTTGTAGTTCAAATAAGGATTTTTGAAGTCTAGTGCAGTTAAAAACACTTTCATTTTAGAAGACATTATGCTAACACCCTTCATATAATATCTGCTTTAGTTTGCCATAGCAAATAAACTCTTGATATCACTGACATGTACCAGAGAGTGGAAGTCACACTATGTATTGACCTTGTTAGAATCAGCTGACAAAGATTTCTGAGAAAAAAACATAAAACTCTCATTTTTTATTAATAAAGTCCAGCACTACAATTAACAGACATTCACTTCAGGGGCAGCAATTCCATTCCAATGTGGTAATCTTGTATTGCCATGCTGGCAACCTAACGTACATTTTTATATTCCTCATCAATACATAACAGTGCTCTATAGCTAGGTTTTAGTACAATGACATTCTTCCATGTTTCACACTTTTACAGCTGAGTGCAAGAAGGATTTTTTTTTTTACTCAAATTATTTTTATTTTGATGAAATACAATAATTTAATACATTCAGAGCATTCAATAACTATTTACAGTATTTACACTCAACCTGACAAAAAGGATTCAGATAAACACATATATAGTTAAATAATAAGTTAATATATAAACTATGATAGCAGGAGTTTTGTTCCATCTGTAGGGTATCAGTCAAATTCAAAACTTTCCTCCACAGTCTATTACCCAATGGCTTAGGAAAAGTTAACTCTTTAGTTCTTTTCTCCATTAGTATGCATTTCTTCAGTGATGATAGGAATTCCTCCATTGTGGGTGCTACATTAGAGTTCCATCTTCTAGTTATACATTTTCTGGCTATTGCTAACATTGTTCACAATAAATATAGGTAATCTTTCTTCATATTATTACTATTAACAACATTCAATAAAATTAAAGACTTTGTCAAAACAAATATATCAGTATAGATAGCTTGAAGAAATTTGTTAACGTCATTACAATATGGTTTAATATTAGTACAATCATAAAAAATATGAGACCAGTCAGCATTAGTGGACAGATGACATCTCCAACATAACTTGCTGTTTGAAGGGTTCATTTCTGAGAGTTTCTCAGGTGTCAAAAAGGATCTGTGTAGAAATAATTGTGAGTAAGAAGTTAGTTTAACTGAAAATAAAATGTTTGTTTTATCTTCTGTTGATAATGATACTTGAAACCCTTTAGGTAGGTATTGCCCAGTAAGAATCTTTAGGAGCTGTGTTATAAACAATTAAAGTCTTATATAGATATGATAATTCATTCTTAACATTGATATTATTATACAGAATTCCAAAAATCTAGTTTATAATTTTTGGTATGGTTTAGAAGGATGAGTTATATATTATTCTACACAGATCCTTAGTGTATGCTGTGACACTCTGAAGAACCAACCAGTCATTAGGGGATAGGCCACAGGTTCACAATATACTTTGTGTGTTCAAAGCTTGTTGGTTTTCAATACATTGCAACCAACAAAATAGGTTACTATTTTCCCATAAACCAAATATCTCTCGATGTGTTTTATCAGGGAAATCCCTTGTAATAGTAAATTGTATTAAAAATATATGCCACAGTTCTATATCTAAATTTATGTTAATGAATTTTCTAAACACATCAAAAATATTGTTTATTAGTGTTAGTTTAGTTAATTTTGTTGTACTATACTGTAAATTTAAACTTAAATAGTGCCATATCTTGTTATCTTTGTCAGTTACCAAAACATTCTTTGATAAATAATTTTCATTCATTAGTGTAATGGAGTGTAACTGCTTCCAATTGGAAGAGTATCTAGGATTTATCCAATTCATCAGTATTTTAATTATAGATGCCTTTATATAAGTTTCAGTCTCTGGGAATTTTAACCCCCCCTTGTTCCCATTTTCTGATATGATGAGAATATGCCACTCTATTTCTTTTGGGGTACCATAGGAATTTCATCAGAGCTGAAGTGATTTCTTTAAGGATTTTTTTTTCCTGGTAGAAGTATAAGGGCTTGTGCTATATATAATATTTTAGGTAACAAAACCATTTTTATCAATTGTAACCTATCATCAAATGTTATAAACAAATTATTCCATTTGCTTATTAACGTCTTGATTAAGTCTATGGCTTTAGCATAGTTAAGCTGTAAGGTTTCCTCTATATTCTTGCCTAGGACTATTCCTAAATAGTCTAGAGTTGAAACTTGGTTTCCAATAATATGATTAACTGGAACCTGTATGTTCTTTTTTATTTAATAATAAATATTTTGATTTAGATTTGTTGAAGGGGAGTCCTGAGATTTTTTGGAAATTTGTTGTTACTATATCCACTTCACCTAACACTTCCTTAGAGTTAGATAAGGTAAGTAAGACATCAGCAAACATCATTATTTTAGAAATACATTGGTCACAAGAAGGAAATTTATAAATTATGTAATGGAGACTAAAATTTGTAGAGACAATCAGATGAAAATACATGTGCAGCAGTGCAGAAAATGTAAACCTTCAGTTGTCAAATAGAAAACTTCCGAAGTACAAGAGGGCTTTCATGCTACAAATATTTTTTTTATTTCATCTGTATCTGTGATGGACTCATTTTTGGAGTTTTCCTACTTATTTTGTCCAGTTACACACTAACGCTGGTATTTGACTTAATTATTAAAACAAAATGACTTTCCTTTTGATGTAAAAGAACAAAGTTTGGTCAGCATGTTGTGCTATTTTTGGTCAGTGTACCATGATGACTAGAGTCACAAACTGATGAAGAGAGCAATACAGCAGATCACTGAATGAATACCACAAACACTTTTGTATTCTATCTGATACAGTAAATTAGTTAATTACCTGGTGCGTCCCCTTTGCCCCCACCCCCAATAGCTATTAATATTTAATGAGTCTTCTTCATCAGGAATGCTTGAAATAGACTGGATTCTTCTCCAAATTTATTACATTATGTCTGTACTCTGCCTATCATTATGACCTCAAATTACAAGCATAACAAAGCAAACAACTGCCATGCCATTGACAAACACCATTCCGTAATTTCCTAGCATTGTAACAACAAACTTGACACCACAGAAAATCAAAATCTGCAGATCTGGGTTCCGTCTTAGTGATTTTCAAATCCTATCTGTTTGAAATGTGGCAAAAGAAATCGGTAAAACAGCACTTGACTAGAAAATACATAAAGCAGGTGTTCTTTCTGCTGATCTTAGCAAAACACAATATAAGCTCTCAACCCACTTCACAGTTCAGCTGTTAACAGTTTCTTTTAAAGATAAAATGCAAAAGAAGAAAAATGCTCCATCACCATTTCAGCACCCATGACAACACTCACCCTCACTTCCTAGAATAAAAATTCAGGTTGTATCACCCACACAGTCACTTATATCTTGGCTGGTTATGCAAAGTACCTTTTATTTTTAATCATTAGTTCTACTTATTTGTAATGCCTGTTCAACTCTTTATATTCTTAATATCAAAGTAGACTGCACTTACTAGGTGATTTTGTTATGTTGTAGCCTGGCCATAAAAATGTTAATTTATATTTTTGTGCTGTGTGGGACATATGAGTTGTGCACAAACTATATTTTTGTGGTATATACACTAAATACAATTGTATTTAAACCATCTGTTTTGATTCCTGATGATTTAATGTTTTTTGGAAAAAAAAAACATGCTGTAAGAAATACTGCCACTACATGCATCCTTGTCTACATTGTAATAAACCTCTGACAGTACAGCAATATTTGCACATGAAACTGCTCTAGTAGAAAGGGCAGTTTGGAGTTGGGAACACCTTAGGCTACAAATAAAAAGACTGTGTCATTTTGCAGTTTTGCCATGTCTGTTGTCTCCTGATGTAGCCTCTATGTGAAAGAGTCATGAAACAGCTATTGCAACTCCCAGACGTACAGACAAAATCATAAAGAAGATCAAGAGTTCAGGCACATGAGGCAAGCAGAAAGAAACATCTGTATAAAGATCAAGATCATACTAGTTGCTAAGAAAGGGATGGATAAAATGCACCTGCAACTGGTATAAAGACCACTGACTATAATTTCCATGCATGATTCTATTTTGCTCTTTCTTATTAGAGTTTTACTTGTAAAATTAGTGAAAAAGCTGGAAATCCATTTGTATTTTACCTAAACTGATCATTTTATCTGTGCAGCTACGTGGAACACCTACGTATTGTTAATATTCATTAAAGACAAGTGGAAAATGCAGTCACAATGGCTTGTGTTGGATGTTTTGTATAAAACCTTCTCACATGATCTAGATGAAATAAAGTATAACACAGAATGTGAGTCTGATGTAAAAATAAATACGGCTCCTTTAGTAACCAAAACAGAAATATCTCACCTTTACTATATCTACATACAGTTTATAGGAAAGCATTGCATTTTATGGGACTGTTTTTAAAGGCAAGCATTTTTTTTTCTTTTGAAACATTAACTACATAAGTCGTATTCAAGTACTATGTATCAAGATGGCTGCTTGTTTTGCAAATTCAACAAAGAAAGGAAAAGGGCATAGAGAGTCTGTATGTGTGTGTGTGTGTGTGTGTGTGTGTCTGTGTGTGTGTGCGTGTGCGTATGCATGTGTGTGTGCGTGTGTGTGTGTGTGTGTGTGTGTGTGTGTGTGTGTGTGTGTGTGTGTGTGTGCGCGTGTATGTATGTGCATGTATATGGGGCAGATTCCAAAAGAGTTGGTCTCAGTTTACGTTTGCCCTGATTCCGAAGGACTTGCTCTAAGTCAAAGTGAATTACTTTGGTCTAAGCCCTATCTTTAAACTGGCTTACACCAGGATTTAGATTCCAAAATACCTGCTGTCAGTGTAAGTGGCCACCTACACTGATATCAAGTCTTTTGGAATCAGGCCCTACGTGTTTGCAGTAAAACAAAGAACATTTATTTCCTTAGGGTAATTGCAACCTCCTAGGAAATTATAATAAATTGCCAGTGGGTAGGATTAACAGTTTCATATTTACAGTAAACAGTATTTTGGCCAAGTGTCTATTTGCAGTCTTTTGATCAGAACTGCTCCCATTCAATGTGTTCATCATAAAAAAAAAAAAACAGACTGGACAACCACTGAGCTTCATACTCTGTGTGTAGTACATAAAGCTTCCTGCATCGTGTGTACTGCAGTGTTGGAGACACAATATCATAACTGGGAAGTTGGGTCTCGGATTCCCACAGGCAGCTGTCAGTGGCTAAAATGCTGCAGTAGTTTGTTTTCTACAATCAATGTGTTTACTTTTTATGTAATACGGAGATATGAAGACATTCAGTAAAATTCTGCTTTGAAGTTCCATTTTCAGTAAAATAAATTTACTTAAAATTGTACCAGTCTTTTGTGAAACTAATATATAGCCTGATATAATCACTACGATTTCTAGAGAAAACTGTATTTTTATTTATTTATTTTTTTTTTTTTTTGTCTTGGCAAGACATTCATTTCTGCATGATATTTTCACTCATGACTACTGTTATTTGTGAAAGGGAATGATTATAAACATTTCCAATGAAATCATAAATACTGACTTTCGGGTATTGTCATACTAATCTTTCATTGATCATGCACTACTTTCTCATTGTGAATGCACTGAATTCTGTCAATTTAAATCAACGTTTTGCTGTGTTTCTTCTTTAAATAGCATTTAGTAATCACAAAACATCTGTATGGCTTATACTCTTTTTGGCCCTGTGGCTATTACTTAAGCTGTTTACTGTATGGATGATGAAATGACTTTGACCAGCATTCTCCAAACACAGTTGCAATGTACTAGAAAGAAAGATCTGTCTTTGTGATCAATAGCTTGTTTGCTGTATATGATATTATTAGTTATAGACATACTTTATAAATACCAGGTATCCTCCTGACCATAAACTATTCTATTTCACATACCCATATCTTATTCTAAAAATTTTTTTCATAAGTACTAATGATTTATCACTCTAGATATAGCTGCATGTGTGCTTCAGAAGCAGTGGACAGTTCAGTGTTACTTCAAATGGCATTATCAAGTTTATCAAATTATACAGCTTTACAACATACTTATCTGAGACTTCTAATGGAATAAGAGCTCAGTAAACATTGTTGTATATATTGTTACATGTTTGGTTGTGTATAAGTGACACATTCTACTCTTTATTAGTATGTTATAAGCGACTCCAAGGCCAAGTACCAAAAACATTGCTTACAGATGAGGTCATTTATCTGTTCAACAAACAAAAATAGCATCTGTCTGCTAGTTAGTAAATACTGCAATACTTTTGCTTGCTGGGTAGTAGATTTATGCTAGCATTTTATGATTCATTTGTAGGTGCTTTCATGAATGGGAGAGTAAACAATAAAAGTTCATTCATTTTATAGACGAGCAATATTAAATCATTTAACCAGTAAATCACAAAGCTACACTATTCTTGCCCTGAATGGAAGTCTCCACACATTCTATCAATTGTTTCCCTAGTGTACACCTGATATCTTGTTAACTGTATGCCATTTTCTGTTCCCAAAGTTTACAAACTTAAATTATAAGTATTTATTTTGGAATTTCCATTTAAGGTGTAGTACCAAGGAATGTATGTGAAAACTCAGAGTCCACTCCCATAAATCCAGGTTTCTGTTGTGAATACAGCAAGCTTATAGTAAATTAACATATTATTTGACATATATCTATTTCTGTATATTTTTAGCTATATAGGTATCTATATTTATATCTATCTATATCTATACATATATGGATATCCATATCTATAGTTATAGCTATATCTTTATTTATATCTATATTTATGACCATATCTATATTTATATCTCTGGTATTTAGCACCAGTACAGACAACTAAGGCTATGCACCATTAATAAGTTACTTCCTCTAGTCCAGAATTAATTTCCTTTAGCCTCCAGTTACTTACTGTGACTGCAGACAAAAATCACTTAACCAAACACTGCTCTGGGACACTTAAGAAACAGAGCTAGGCTTATCAATGGTCATCGGGACCGCATGTGTGTTGTGTGTGCTTGTGTGTGTGTGTGTGTGTGTGTGTGTGTGTGTGTGTGTGTGTGTGTGTTACACACACATATATGCACGCACACACACACAATATATATATATATATATATATATATATATATATATATATATATATATTTATAGCCAGACATCTATCTAGTTATCTGTATATAAATATATATTGATATGCATACATGTGTACATGTGCGCACGCACACACACACACACACACACACACACACACACACACACACACACACACACACAGATATAGATATAGACATAGACATAGATATAGATATAGATGTATAGGTCTACTAAATATGCTCAACAGACCCAAATTTTGAAATCCTTAACATCAAAAACAAAATATTGCCAATGCAAATGTTGACAACGTACTGTTGGCGTATTCAAAAGTACAAAAAAGGAAAAGAAAAAAAAGCATTTATTTTTAGGAGTGCAAGTCCCCCTGCACTCATGGTCCCCCACTTCCCCAGTTAATGATATATATTAACTCCAAAATTACACAATCATGGGGAAAATACATATTCCTCAGCCCAGGGAATTGCACAGTCCAGCACACACACTGACCATCTGCTTAGCTGATCAAATTGTATTGACTAAACAGATGTCAACTAAAAGCAAATTTGACCATATATATTTGGCATGTCACACACATACACACACACACACACACACACATATATATATATATATATATATATATATATATATATATATATATATATATACATATATACATAGCTATAGATATAGAGATATAGAGATATTTATATTTGTTTTGAATGGTCAAAGAACACTGACCAATCATATCACTGCCCTTGCATCAGCAATGTTATGTACAGGGAAAATTAGTGTACATTACCTAGACCTCACACTGAGTCATAGAAACATCCCTTCTCCTTCACAGACTTCAAATTCACCAAGCTGCCGCCATCTTGTCAAAACCATGGCCTAGAGTGTTATGCCCTAAATATGGTTCAAGCAAACCAGGTTTGATTATCAGCTCAGTTATTTAAGGTGCTAGCAGGGAGAGATGGGTGTGCCTACCCTGAAAGAAGAGATGTGCATTTATCTCAGTACTCTCTGAAGGGAGGCATGGTCTAATAGTGAGGGCAGCCATCTGATAATTCAAGGATGGGTGTCAGGGTGGGACAAGATGACTGGTCATTATATAAAGTAAATAAATCCCCCATTCATGGAAGCAGGTGTCAGTGAGACTCCCTCCAGGATGCCCTTAAGTTTCACAATGGCTCCAGCCCCACAAAAAATAGTGTTAACCCAGGGGATGAAAGGAGGGACTGGTTGTTACAGTGGTGGACTGGGTCACTCTGGTAGAAAACCGGAAAGTATGACACAGGGGCGGACAAAAAAAACTATCACCATCTTGAAAATTCCTTTAGCTGGGAAAAACAATTAACCATTGAAATACAAAAAAAATCAACTCCCTACATAAATACATTACTACTTCTGTAAAAATTAATTTACAATAAATAAAACAAGTTAGAAAGTAAAAATGACTTTACAGTTAATAAGTCAAGATACAGATCAGGAGCACAACCAGATTAAGCACACTTTACAGCAATAGAAATAGTTAAGTCTAAAATGCATTACCTGTTCAGAAACTATAAAAGAAAACCTCCTCACGTGAAATCGTAAGCATAAACCCCACAAACTGGAAGGGAAGTGCTGTAAGAAGAAACATGAAGTGGACAGCATTAAGAAAAAATATAAAGCTACAGTCCCCTATAGCCATATAAAAGAGTCAGCCTCTCTAACCTATGGGTCAGATTACATGAGCACAAGCACATCACATACCACACACACACACACACACACACACACACACACACACACACACACACACACACAGTAAAAAGACTTTGATAGGCATTATTTGGTCTAAGAGGTAAATTTGAAGATATATATTACATCTAAACAAAATACTAAATGAATACAAATGCCTATTAGAGCAAGCACACTATCATTAAAAGTAACTTAAAGAAAAAAAAAAACTATACTTGTGGATATTTTTGAGGTGCAACAAGCATTTCATCAGCTAAACCAGCTAAATAAAAATGACGGGTTAGGTTCTGTTGCTTATTCTTACATTACATGTGTATTTCACTTCTTACAGTAGCCACCAAAATACGCAGTCTTGTAAATATTTTTTGGGACTGTTAGCTGAAAAACATTATACATGTTTATGAAGCAGTGTGCTACTAATATAACAGTGTCTTTACCTGGACTTTTTCACCTGACATAACTTTAAATGAATTGCTGTGTAGTGCAAGTGTAGCTTCTGTCTACTAAGTGGGCTGTGCAGTAGCATATAATAGTTTAGCAGAAGGATTCCTTGCATGACGACCCAGAGATCTTTTCATTTTCTTCATGCTCTTTGCCTCATGGCTGTTGACCCTCAAGCCTTTCCCTCATAGAAGTCAATGTCATACCCATATTAAGGGCATACCAGTATGGGGCATTCCATCCAGTGATGGCTATCATACAGGCAGCCATGTGTGTAATTTGTGCTCCTGCTCATACCTGGTCCACCCCTTCCAACCCTGTGGCAACACACACCCATGTCCTCTTGTCCAGAAAAAATGGCTTACCTCTCAGACTGGGGCTGTATGGTGACCCATCATAAGTGTCCCAGGTTGTGAAAATGTACAGTTAACTTCTGTCAGAAGATTCACATCATCTAGGACCTAGGACACAGTCAGGCCTTTTTTATCTTTACTACAAAGACAGAGGTACCAAACTGAAAATGTGACAACAAACTACCACTCTTTTAAAAAGTTATAACCTTACACAGCAATCAATGAGTTAAAATGAGAGGAGGAACTCTTTTTACATAAAAATGCACTGCATATTGTTATCACCCCAAGGCTTTCAGCTGCTGGCAAAGGCTCATGCCTCCCTCATAGTGCCTTTTATAGGCAAGGTCTCAAAAACAACATTACTGACATGAAATTAACCAAACAAAACAAAATAAGGGTCTTGCTGTTAAATGCTAGGAGCTTAAATCAAACCAAAAACTGCACTCGCTGGAAGCACTTCTATCACTAGAAGATGTAGATGTCTGTGCAGTCACAGAAACCTGGTTTAAAGTCTCAGAGAGTACTCCAGCCCTGAAAGGCTACAATGCCTTTCACACCTTTAGACCTCAGAATGAATGTGTAAAAACCAAAAGAAGTGATGTTTCAATCTAAATTAGAGATAAATACATCTCCTGTCTAGTTAAACTGGACAACTTCATGGAGTTATTCCAGGTCCAGATTACAGTGAGTAAGACCCCTATTCAATTCGTAGCCAGTTATAGATCCCCCTGCATGGGTCACGACACCCATGAAGCCTACTTAACCAAGCTGAAGGCATTCCAAATTTTACTGAAAGCACTGGTTATGGGAGATTTCAATTATCCCACAATCAACTGGGAAACCTATGCTAGCCCAAATGCACAAGCACAAAAGTTCCTTAACTTTGTGAATTCAAATGCCCTGGAACAAATTGTCCATACCCTGACAAGAGGAACAACCAGTCTAGATCTGGTCCTCATCAACATGCCAAACAGGTGCACTGCTGCAACCGTTGGACCCTCATTAGTTAAAACTGACCACAAATCAGTCACCTCCAAACTGACACTAACATCAGAACTCACAAAGGGTGAAATCAGACTAAAAAACTACACCAAGGAAAACTATACCCTCCTAGGTGAAGATATAAATGCATTCCAAGCCCCACCCCAAGCTGGAAGTGATAACTGCTGAATCTTACACTAAAGCCCTGTACAATCACTTGCATAAGTGTATAAACTTGACTGTACCAGAAAGAATCAAAGTCAGAGTCCCAAGTAAAAACAAGCTGCTATGCTGGACATCTAGCATCAAAAAACTCTACAATAAAAGCAGAAAGTTGTTGTCCAAGAAAACAAAAGCAAGGCTCCAAAAATTGAAAATCACTTTCCTCAGCCTCAACAGGCAAATAAGACAACTTGTCAAATCTTCCAAGAGCTCCTTTGAGAGAAACCTAGAAAGTACTGCCAAGGATAACCATAAGGCCCCTTACAGCTATGTACGTTACCTAAAGGGTAGAACCCAAGCATGTGCAGAACTTGTGGCCAGCGTTATCACACACACACTGACCCCCACAGAGATAGCGAACCTGCTAGCAGATAGTTTCAGTTAAAATTTAACTCCCTTATCCCCTCCTAATTTACAACAAATCCTCCCCCAAACTTCCCTCCACCCTACATATCTGAAGAGCAGGTCCTCAAAGCCCTGTCCAATGCAAAAAACACAGCCTCTATGGGACCCAATAACATCCCAGGCTATGTTCTAAACAAGCTAAAACATGAACAAGCATCACCACTAAGTACTCTTTTCAATCATAGCCTAACTACAGGCTTTGTTCCTGAGGAATGGAGAACAACTACAGTTATTCCCCTCCACAAAGGTGGCCTATCAACAGACCCAGGAAATTACAGATCCATAAGCCTGACCAGCCTCATCTGTAAGGCCATGGAACATATCATTATGGACCTCATAAATAAAGACATAGGTGACCTCCAAACCCTGGATCCTACACAGTTCGGGTTAGTGATGGGCAGATCCTATCTGTTAAATCTGGTGGATTTCTTTGAAAGTGTGACCAAGGCCATTGATGAGGGCACATTTGTGCACACAGCATACCTCGACTTGGAAAAGGCTTTTGGCACAATCCCACATTCAGCCATTACCGATAAACTTAGCAAACTGAATGCAATCCCCTTTGTTGTAAGATGGGTTGCCAACTGACTCAAACACTGGACACAAACTATCAAAGTGGGTGACTCCACATCAACCAGTAGACCTGTTACCAGCAGGATGCTACAGGGATCTGTGCTGTGCTCCTTATTGTTTGGTATACACTTCTCAGAAGTTCAGGTCAAAACTAAGGGGTTGTGGCTGACCAAGTTTGTAGACGACCGCAACTAGATGCAATCACTGAATCCCCAAATAATGTCAGTATACTCCAGGAGGGTCTCACACAGACCAGTGACTGGTGTATTAGTCACGGTCTCAAACTGAATGCAAAGAAATGCATCATCATTCCTTTCAGCACAAACAATGTCCCTTCACACTGTCAAATTAACAACAATACCCTAAGTACCCATGAAGTGGTAAGGGACCTGGGATCACAGGTTGACTGTGACCTTAACTAACTACCATGTGTCTACAGTAGTAAGGAAAGCTTTCCACGCAGCACACTTGATTAGTAAAGACATCACCTCGAGAGTAAAAGAAGTTATAACCCCCTGTACTTGGCACTTATCTGGCCCATAATTGAGTATAATGCCCCATTTGGCATGAACCATACTAAGCACCTGCAGCAATTAGTGAGACCCCAGAGGTTTCTAACAAAGAAGATCAAGGGGCTCCAGCATGGGCCTTACACAGACCGACTAAAGTCCCGGTCACTGTACTCCATATCATATAGACTTCTTTGGAGAGATGTATGCCTGGCATACAGAGCAATCCAAGATCCAAATCTAATGAACTTGCTGCACATCTGTAAATCAAATGGGTCTAGGGCTACCCATTCCAGAGACTTAAATACGGTCTGCGACTTAAATAGGACATGCTGGCGGGACAGAGTTATGCCCCCAGCAACTGCCATGTCTTTGGAACAGGCTACCAATTTATGTGAAATAGAGCACCTCTATGACACTGTCAAGAGGAACCTAGATGAATGGATGGGGCACCATAAATTCTTACCAGGATATCATCCACAACCCTCCTGGACATGGGCAGTCATCACTAAATGCAATCTTGGGTATTGACTAGCACTTCTATGGTATAACATTGGGTTGAAACGGCTAGGCTTAAAACAATCTCTGGGTTGATAGCCTTGTAATCTCATATGATCTTATCCTATAAACTATTAAATATAAAATAAAAACTGTAAAGACAATAAAAAATGTGTATTTTTTAACATAACATTAAAACTTAAAAAAAAAATAAAAAAATAAACAGATGCCCATATTATCAATGCAGTAAGGCACTTGGGGTATACATAATACAAATATTACTGCACACCTAAGGATTGTAAGGCATAATCACTCACACTTCATTCTCATGCCTCACAACAGCCCTGGCAAGGGAGACATGCTCTCATGTCTCATTTCATTGGATGCTAGTACATACATGAATTGTACCTCCAAGATCGTGTGTATTGGTTATATTTCAGCTGTTTGCCAACATAATCAATCCGTCACCAATAAAGCAAGAGGTATGCTAAGAATTACAAATGTTTCTTCTGTTTTTCCAGTTAGTCCAATGTACGTTTAACACTCAATTGTCTAAATCTTGGTTTCCTTTACAAACTTCTTGACTATCTTCAGAATTATAGAAAACTACACTTGTTAAAGATTTCTTCTCATGCCTGTTTTCCATGTTAGCCATTAGAGACTTTTACCTCCTAATTTTAAAGCAGACATTGACAATACTATGATCACTTGTTTGTAGGACTGTAACACACTCTAAAATCCCCATGAATATCATGAAATGCAACTTAATGGCATTGCTGTGTATTCAATAGACTTGGGTCTTTAAAGGTTGTAAAAAAACAAAAAAACAAAAGTCAATACGGACTTTAAAAAGTTTATCTTTCTTGTGATTGATCGGGTAATAAAGAGTGAAAGAGGGGATGACGACAATGTCAAAACTGAGTCCCTAGAATATAAATGGCAAGTTATTCTTAATGCCACATCTTTCCTGGGACTCAATGATCACATTTCAATTATACCAATGCTGAAACAGAGAGCTATGGTCATTTGATACCATATAGATACTATAAATACTATTCACATGAACTATTTGAGTGATTTATTCTGTGTAGGTACTGTACATATTTTGACAATTTAAATAACATTTTAACATTATAAAATTATGTTTTGTTATAAGACGAATGTAACGGGTCGACTATATAATTTGAATTAATTTGATTCATTTTACTTCATCTTTAGTTTTATTTATTATTTTTTATATTTGCAATGTATTGTTTTAACTACTGTATTTAATTGGTCAAGGTTTCTGATAGGTACATTTGAATGCTAAATTATTATAAATGTGATGCGATGCTCCTTTTACTCTGAAGAAACCATTGATTTATACATGGTGAAAATGCTTAGTATTTTGGAGCTTGTTGTGAGCTTTGTAATAAACAGCACGCGGTGCAGTTCGTATTGACTTTTGTTTTTTTGTTTTTTTACAAGTTTATACCCTTTTGGGTTGTGGGTTGCTTTAAAGGCTGTAGTTACCTACTGCAATGATGACAACACTGTCCTGTCTCACTGTTTACACAGTGTAGGTGCCACAACTTTCCTACTGCAAAGTTGTTGCATACTGTAATACCTGTAACAAGTTGCTGGCTACCTAACACATGTTTTCATCTCACATTTCTGTTCATGTCTACAAATGAAGAGAGGTTATCTCGTATTTTGAAAACAAAGTTATGGGTGAAATTATGTCTTAATGAGACACCACACTGGATAAGCTATAAAAATTTACTGGTATGACCCTCCTAGGAGAGGAGGATACTGTCAAGGTAAGAATGGCCATTCGACTCAGTGGTCTTGGACATTCTATGAATCCATGAATATAATAGATAGTAATAATAATGTGTGTATATCTTTACAGAGTTTAAGTCTGTGGAAAATAATGAAATGAATGTAATGAAATATTTTTCTATAAGCAGGTAAACAGAATCTGATGTTTTCTGTTCATTGCACATTTTTCATAAATGTACATATGCCTCTGTGAAGCGATGGCTCAGACAATCAAAATGTAAAAAATGTAGATTAGGACAAGCAGCATTCTCCACAGCCTATAATGTGACAATAATTTGATTATTGTTAATACAGCTTGAAGTACTGCAAGATAATAACATGATGCATTTGTTTTCCCAGTCAGTGGAAATGGAATTAGATCACTCAGGAATCTGACTAGGCTAGCATACAGAAATGCTTGCATTTAACTGTTATCTCAGACTGACATATTAAATGTCCCTCGTGTATGTAGAAATATAGACTATACTAAATATGTAGAGAATCTTTGGATATCTGACACAGAGCTACACTTGTGATAGAGGACACCTACATACCTAAGTCTAGTTATTGTTTTTTTTTTTTACAGCCATGTTAATGTCATAATGAACATTACTAGAAACTGTACCCCCATACGTACAATAAATTCACTGTTAAGATATAGTAAAGACTTTTTGTTATGAAAATAGCTTTAATCTAGTCATACTTAGTATGTAAATGTAAATATTTCTTACAGGAAGCAGAAGTTGAGTTTAGGAACAAGTAATAATCATTTTCACCTCTGACAAGTCTGTCAATCCTGCCCCTTCTTCTCTGCTTCTCCTATCTACCCCCTTCATCTTGCTCATTATGATATCTTACAAGTCAGCATTCTTTTTAGGAGGAGATTAGATTCCATTACCCCTGCTTTTCAAGGGTGTAGCCAGAAATGCTCATTTTATACATAGCCCTTTGCATTGTTGCTTGTTCATTTACAACAATGCACTCCACTTTCCAAATGTTGTCTTGTACCACTTAATAAATGACTGCATCAATTTCATCTGCTGTTTTCCACAACCTTTAAAATTAATTTCTTTTAGATGGGTAATCTTACGTCGAAATGAGTCATCCACAGTTTCTTGCAGTAATCAGTTTACATAGTTCTTAATATAATTTGACCTGTGTAAGTCACAATGTTTCTGAGAGTTGCCCAGTAAAAATAATATACTTAGTTGAGTACACACAATATGCTTGGTTGTACTCTTGGAGCTCTGTGTAGGCCTTTTTTCTTACTTATCCATCTTCTGCCTTCCAACCTTCAAATTCTCCAAAATCAATCAGTCCTGTGCTACCAAGTGGGCAAGAGGCATTTGCAGGGACTATCATTCAGTCAGCCATTGCAAGAAGGTCTTTGACTGGCCCATTTGATCCCCTGCAATTCCTCTTAATATTCAGTAGGTGGCATGGAATGGACCCTGTGATTAATCATGAGTCTACCTTATGTAGACAGAACCTTCTCATAATTCCTAATCTGTCATGGAGTATGTATCTGGACCATACCTCTCAACCTTGAAACATCAAAAATCTGGACAAGGTCCATGAAAAATAGGTACAAATCTGTACGCTGTTTAACATAAAATTTGCATTCATAATTATGTAACCCCACCCACTCCGGTGGAATTGTGGGATACCAACTTTCGTGCAAACTGAAAAACAGACAACCAAAATATGGCACCAGTGTCCCCCTGCAGCCACTCCAATGTCCCATTACCTGGCTATTTTGCCCCATTTACCATAAACAGTAATGTGTGCATACTGCTTTACTTCTACAATGATTATTTGGATTTTATTTTTACACTTTACAGCACAATGCACAAGCACCAATAGACATCTGTTAAACAAAGCAATAATGTCTCACAATGAAAATAGACTTGGCATTAAAACTTCTCTGCCCTTGAAACTTGCATTCATTAAAATAGCATTGAAACCTACACCACATCCAAAGAAAATGCATCTGGCCAGTGGTGGATAAAGATTACATTTGAGTTGTTTTCGAATCACTGGCCCCTTGCACACAAAACAAGAAACATACATGTGTTCTTTGATGCACCTTCCTGACTTTAGTAAATTATATTTCTTATACAGCACACTTGTTAGAACATATTTTAAATTTGTTTGAATATTTTTTCAGTAGGCAATGAAATGAAATGCATGAAACAGTAATGACAAAACTGCCCAATTCAGAACATTTCCATCATAAAAGTCTACTTCCACACACACACACAATATACATATAAAAACAGAATGACAGTGTAAGGCATAGGCATCTTGCACAGCTTCTTACACTTATTTTCAATTTAAGTTTTTTTTTTTTGGGGGGGGGGACAAAAGGCCAAAAATCAGGGACAGATTTTAAACATTGCTTGTATAATTTTGTAAAGTTTCTAGAATAAAATGTTGTGTTACCACCATGCATTTCACTGGCAAGTCTTGAACAGAGGGCACTGTGCACTACAGTCATAGCAACATACCACTATGCCAAATCAGCAGTTTGTTTCCCAAAAGATAGGAAGACTGAAACTTAAATGGCTATATCATTTAGTGAATCCAGTTATCTTCTCACCATAGTTCTCAACCTCTTAGCACAAAAAATTTGGACAAGCCAATAATGGGGGAATACAGCCCCAAAATAGGGACACATTTCAAATACTGATCTTATAAACATAGAAAATTGCTAAAATAAAAGGTTTTTGTTACCATTTATTTTCTGAAGAATATGAAGTCTGAAATTCAAATGCCTGTCATCATTCAATAAATTAAACCTTCAGTGATTTGTCACAAACATCTTGAAACTGCAGAGTTTATGAGGAACAGAACAAAACAAAATTCATGAGAGGTGGTGGCTAGGGACATTAGGCTCTTTTTACCCTATACCCTGGGTACAGGATTTGAGCCTAAGTACCTCTAGCCACCAGGTGAATTATAATGGGGGCACTTTCACACACACACACACACACACACACACGCACACACACACACACACACACACACACACACAGACACCCCCACCCACTCAGGCAAACACCCATTTACCCACATGCATGTCCCAACACACACACACACACACACACACACACACACACACAGAGACACCCCCACCCACTCAGGCAAACACCCATTTACCCACATGCATGTCCCAACACACACACACACACACACACACACACACACACACACACACACACACACACACACACACACACACACTCCATTTGAAAGCACGCAGCAGCATTCTGCCTGTTACCTTAAAATCCAAACAAAAGCACCAGCAAGCAGCATTTGAAGTTTCTGCAGCAGCATTAATCCCAAACTGACAGGCTCATTCCACAATTCACATAATGTCCGTTCAAAAGCAGCATATGAAGTTTCAGCCCACCTGGAAATTAATTCCGATAGGCTGGATGGTTGGGAGATCTGGAACTAACAAAAATGTTTTAGGAAGTCTGGAAGTAAAAGGACATATTTATTAATTGAGATCTTTATCACTTATGGGTAGAGGTGGGGTGACGGGGACTGCTTTCATGTGAAGGCAACTAGATTTTTTTAAATAAAACTGACTCCAACAAGTATTTTCTGAGAGAGAGAGAGAGAGAGAGAATAAGGATTAAATACTATAGCACAAACAATTATTTGCATTGACTTTACTTCTTTGACCTGAATGGCCACAGGTGTTTCCACTCACAAGGTAGGTCAGGCCATACTATGTATGAAGTCTGAAATATTTCAGCGACCTCCCCCAAATAAAAATCCTCATACCTTTTATTTGCAAGTAATGTCTGTGAAATGCTCACACTCAGATGAGGAGTGCTGTATCAGAAGAAGCTATTCCTTGCTGTCTGTAACACTGATATTTTCAAACAATTGAAATATTTGAACAAGAAAAAAATTACAGAAACTCATAAAGAGCAGGATGAAGTGGGCGCACTATCTTTCATTCATTGTTTTCCTTGCCTTTGTAAGAAAAAGCAGACATTAAGGACAACTTTTAAATGTTTACCAAAATATGTTGCACAAAAAGCTTTGCTAGAAAATGTAAAGCAGTACAAGAGAAATAGCCATTAACTGTTGGGGCCCAAAACAAATCTGACAATGTGGTAGCTTCAGTTTAGACTTATTTTGTAGCAGGTAGAGTTGTTTCACAGCATTCAACATTTCATAGCAGAGAGAGTAAAAACAATGCGTCTGGTATACAGTAGTATGCAGTAATGCAACATCTTCTAATTCACCGATGTATGACCTGCAGAAAATACTCCCAGGAATTAAAAAAAAAAAAATGGCTCACTGCTCACAATAATTCTCTAAAGCAAGGAATTCAGTTACTATGATGGTGACAAAATGCAACTTATGCATGTGGGGAGAAAGGTCTTATCAGCTCATTAGTATATCTGTCAGTTGTACTCTAGTTAATACTAGCACTGTCAAACCTGGCAAGGGTGGTGGTGTTTCCCTAGTATACTTTGCATCGCATTGCCAAAGGCACTTCCCTACAATCACTGTCTCTCTCTCACACACACACACACACACACACACACACACACACACACACACACACACACATTTGTATACCCATGCACACACAAAGACAGACACACTCAGGCAAACACCCATTTACCCACAGGCATGTCCCAACACACACACACACTAACACACAAGCGTACATGCATGCACTGTCTTTCCAATTGAAAGCAAGAAGCAGCATTCTGCCCATTACCTTAAAATCCAAACGAAAGCACCAGCAAGCAGCA
The DNA here is from genome assembly GCF_019279795.1 of Protopterus annectens. Taxonomy (NCBI): domain Eukaryota; kingdom Metazoa; phylum Chordata; order Ceratodontiformes; family Protopteridae; genus Protopterus; species Protopterus annectens. Next base: position 1,509,357,844 of record NC_056731.1, read on the forward strand.
TTCGAAGTTTCCACCCGTAAGCACCAGCATTAATCCCAAACTGATAGGCACAATCCACATAACATCCTGCGCAATTGAATGAAAGCAGCAGCGCACTTGAACAAAAGCAGCAGCATTAATCCCAAACTGACAGGCTCATTCCACAATCCACATAACATCCGTTCAAAAGCATATGAAATTTCAGCCCAGCCAGCATTTGAACAGAAGCCCGCCCGCTTGCAGCATTTGAACAGCCCAGACGGAAATGTGTGCAGAGCTTAATTCCGATAGGCTGATAGCACCGATGGCGCTGACATCATCGCGCACGGGATGACGTCAGCCAATATAACGCGAAATCTAAAAATAAAGTGGAAAAAAATCGGAAATGATGGGGTGTCATACAGGAATCGTGACACCCCATAGTTTGGACCCCAAAACTCGGTAAAAACCGAGTAATTCGGGGCGGTTGGGAGGTCTGATCTGGACATGCTTTCCCCATCTATCTCCCTTAGGAAAGGTGAGGAGGCTTAGGCCTCATCATTCTGTTCCTCACCCATGCCAGCTCCAGCAGTTATATAACCAGCTAGTTTACTTGGGGTCTATATTATAACATCGAATTTTATAAAGTTTGAATTTTATAATATCGAACCATTTTGTAGAACGCTGAAAACAGCGAAGGTGCAGGACACCAAATTCATTCCCAGGGAAAGAATTCGGTGGGCCGTTGCTGTGGCTTCGCTGTTTTCAGCGTTCGATATGTTGGAACATTACAGGTCGGGTTCAGGTAAGTGTACGATTGTGTGTAGGTTAGGGTTAGCGGTGGGTTAGGTGAGTTAGGGTTAGGGAGCGGGTCAGGTAAGTGTGCGGTTGTGTGGACATTAGGGTTAAGGCGCGGGTCAGGTAAGTGTGCGATTGTGTGTAGGTTAGGGTTAGGGGGTAGGTTAGGTGAGTTAGGGTTAGGGCATGGGTCAGATAAGTGTGCGGTTGTGTGTAGGTTAGGGCAAGGGGCGGGTTAGGTGAGTTAGGGTTAGGGTGAGGTGAGTGTGCGATAGTGACGGACCTTAGGGTTAGGGTTGGGTTAAGGTAAGTGGATAGCTAGAAGTGTATGTAAAGTTTAGTTTAGGTTTAGGTGTAGGATTTTAAGTGTATGTGTGTGGATTGCTGTTTTTTGTGTGTGTTTGTGTTGTGTGTATGTTTCTCGGAATAGCGATTTTTTTTCCCTGGGAAAAAAAATCGCTATTCTGACTGTTCGATGTTTGCGGATTTTGGTGTTTAGGGTTCGATATTATAACATTTGATCTTTGTAGATTTTGATGTTATAATATAGACCCAGTTTACTTGAGTTTCCTGGATTGCAATCAGGGAATTATCCCTGTGCTCCAGCAAAACTGGCTAGGCCATTTCTTTTACAGTCTGCTTCCAAGTCCCCCTGATCAGCCAGCTATGTCATGTCCTGCCACATCTTTTCTCAGGGAGAAAAATGTTGTTGATCTGTTCTTTAACACCAAGTTATATAAATGCAGTCTGTGTCTCACCATCTCTCCTTTCTTCTAGACTATATGACTCTAGGATTTTCCTCAAGGATTTTCTCCCTTCCTTGCTATAGGCCTCCCCTCATCCTGGAACCCTAATTGTTACTCTTATATGCCTCCATGAAATGAGCTGAGTGAGTCATTTTTTAATGAGATAATCACTTCTAGATTGTTTTCCATTTTATGCAAAACTATTAGCGAGTAATAGTTCATCTCTCAGTGCTTCTTATTTTGTTACTGTATGACTTTGTACTTGCTTTTTTTACCAAATTGTGCTCCTTGTAGCACTTTTCATTTATTTAGGAACATGATCCATGTTTGGAGTGGATGATGAGATTGAGACACATGGGACAGCATTTTACCTTCCTCCAGCCTTCCACCATCCCATTTCATACTAGGTTCCTACACAGTATGGGATCAGTGATGCTAGAACAAATGAAGGATGACCACATTTTTCTTTAGTTCATCATCCCTTGTGCCAACTGATAATATCCAGTGGATGGGTTGTGCAATGCACATCGGCATCAGCATTACCTGGGTATGCAGAACTGTCCTCGCTAGCTTCACTCTTAGATATTTATAAGACCATAAATTGTGCAGTAGAGTCCTCACTAGTCACATACTTAAATATCTTTAAGAAAACATTATGTAGAGGAGTCTCCAGTAACCATAGCCTTAGTTATTTATAACAGAGTATGTTATTCAATGGAGTCCTCAGTAGTCACACCCTTAGATATTTATAACTGCAAACATTATACAGTGGTGCCTCCAAGAACCACACCCACAGTTATTTATAACAGTATACATTATGCACTGCTGTCTCCAATATCATTACCTTTAACGATTTAAAGAAGTGTGTGTTATGCAGGGGAATATTCAGTAGCCACATCCACAGATATTATAACAATAAACATTATGCAGCAGTATATTCAGTTGTTGTCAAATGGCCTGTCATATAGTACTGACCTGAGTCTGTTTAGAGTAACAACAGCAATAACCTTGACTCTGCCGAAGTGTGCTGAGAGGTGCCTGATGCTGTCCCATTCAAATGTATCTAAACGCATGTTAAAGTATAGTTTTATTGAAGGTGTATTTATTGATGATATATATCTATGTATATATATCTATATTTACATATCTATATCTACAATATATATATATATATATATATATATATATATATATATATATATATATATATACCCCCTATCATTTCAGCCATGAAAATGAGATGAAATTTCAAGGTTTTTTTTCACATTCTTTCTTTTTATGAATATTGAGTATAGAATAGATATGATGCACACGATAACAAGTTTGGTAGCAAAACCTGTTTTATCTTTCATTTAAATTCCATTACAATTGTCATGATAATATCAGTTATTAGTAATTCAAAATCAGAAATCTTGTAAGCAATGTGCTGTAAAATTGTAATGGCTGTAGTGTTTAACTACATACTGTAACTGATTAAATTCAATATAAAGATAGGTGTAGGAGTATGACATTATTTCTCCATAGGATAAAAATTATTATATACGAGGATAGAGAATGTCATGCTTTTGGAAATAATACCACATTTACCTATATTAGTGAAAGGAAAGCAAGCACACGTCCTTCAAAGCAAAAATTTTACTTATTTGAAGACTGACTGCTTTCACTGAAACTTAACAAAATTAATTTAATTTGAAGGATAAAGTCTCACTCCTGACACTGCATCCCGTAATTAATATCATCAGCTCTTAGGTCATGTCATTTTGGTGAAGAGAGACTTACCCTATTACAATGTTCCTTTGGTGAGACACACATGAGTTTAAGTGGAATTAAGCATTCAACAAGCTGTACTTAATAATTTCCTTTTCTCTCACTAGGAGTTTTGCTACCTGCTGTAAAATGGAGCAGACTCAGAAAGCTCAGCATTTCAGTTTAATGATGTACCATAAGATAACATGTTATATAAAGTGCTTTACACATATTATGCATCCAAAATTGTTTTAAAACAATTAATATGCATTTTAACCCCTGGAATTTAAAATATAATACATAGAAAGTTGTCAAGGAAGTAATGATTTTATGAATGTAATATTAATAAGTAGCATTTAATAAGTATGATATTGGGTTTACACATAGCTTTTAATGACATATAAATGGTTGCCATTAGATAACTATGATCCTCATGAAAAAGAATGATGTAGTTACCGACTAATGAATGTCACCTATGGAAATAGTTGCCCATTTTCTAATGATATAATGGCACAACATAAGTAAATATTTAAAATCTCAGGACCCACATATGCTGAATCCTGTGATATGTGGACCAAATGTCTAAAAATCCAGACTTACATATATCAAGTCCAAGACTGCCATTTCATGGAATATTACCCATTCTCTCCAAGGCATGGTGATCTTAGGGTTCACTGGGCTCACTCACCTACAATAAACAAGTTTAAAGGTATGCATTTTCAGTCATATTTTCAATATCTTAGAACTCAGTAATTCAAGTCCCGTGATTTTAATTGGAAGCAAAGAGCACAAATATGGATGACAAGTAAGTCACCTAATCTGCCCATTTCTTAGTCTAGACAAGCGGGCTGCAGATTGTACTTAGCAAACAGTTTATATTATCCTTTCCCCTTCTAAGAATTGCCTTGTGTTTAGTATACATTTTTCAGGTGTGTCATTCCTTTCACCTTACTAGGAGGGTTGTGACTTTCATATCAGTCATTCTCCTCAGGTCTTATACCAATCATTTTCCCTTCTGCTGGGAAGCCCCAAACCAGTGGTCATTCCTGATAATCATAACATAAATAAAATTAATTTCTGTGACACAAGTTGCTTGTCTCTCTCCACTAAACCATATTTTTCTTATCCACAGATTGTAGCATATTTTCCTATTATATCTTTTTTATCTCTTAATACAATACTTGTGTGGACTTTTAGATGTCTGAGAAGTATTTGAAGGTTTTTACTGTATCAGCCATTATGTCTTCTTTCTTTGTCATTCTATAAGTTAATAGCTTCTAACCTCTTTTTGAAAGTTTTCCCGTGCAGATTGCGCAGTGTTTTAGCACTTTCTGAACTACACTTATCCTGTCTATGTTCTTACAAAGACTTGCAGTTTTCATTGCTGAATCTTAATAACTATGTTTGTAGCTGCAGTTTTTCTTTCCATCTTATGATTTAGTACCACAACCTTTATTTACTCACTTCCTGTTTACTCTTTGTCAGTACCATGGTTACCAACATTATCCTTGTTATTCTTATGTTTTTCTTTCCCCACTTTCCTTTCTTCACTCGTATTTCTCTGTCATATGCCTTACATTATCCTTTCATTCTTGTTTCCTTCATCTATATGGTCTTTCTATAAAGAATATTACATATTGTTGTTTAGAGATTATTCTGCCTCCTCAATCTCTGCTCCTCTGACCCCTGAAAATAGTTCCTATTTTTGCATTTTGTTTGCATTTTTCAAGCAGAACACAAAGATTTGATGTTCATTGTATTTACTAATATCTCTTTTATCTGTATTCACTGAAACAAAAGTCAGACTGTATTGCTTGCATTGATGTATCGAAGAGTTATAATTGTATAATAAAATGCATAAGTTAATTTCTTTAACTATTGCTGAGTTACTGCTAGTGAGTGTACATGTCTTCTCGGTTGTAATAGTACTCAGTATATATATTCAGATTTTTATAGACACTTTTTGTGTTTATGGAAATTACATCTACATTGCAGATATTTTGTTATTGACTCCTCTATGCCTGGAACTTCTTCCCTAGGGCCTTTACTGAAGATAGACTCTGACTGTAAGAAGGTCCTCGTTAACTGAAAAAAAGTAGAAAAATGAATACACTTCAAGTGATTTTTATGGGGATTGCTTTGGTTGGGGAAATGGGACTTTTTCAGCATGGATTCCCTCCTGGTAACTAAATTTGCTCTGTGCTCTAGCTGTAATCATTGGGTCCTGACTGGGTTGTTATCAAACTCATGTTGGTAAAGTCTTTAAGATAATTAAGGTAATTGTAGCTTAAAAATTACACAATTCTTGATGAGTTTCTGAGTTTTACTGAGGAAAGAAACATTAGATTTTGGGTAATGTAACTCTCAGGAGGCTTTGACTAGTTCAACTTCAATTTAAATTTTGATCTGATAAGCACGGAACTTGTACTGGCTTGGTTCTTGTTCCCAAGAATAAAGTATGAATAATTAATTGACTTTATTTTGCCCACAAACCTGAGAAGATTATTCTACCCAGAATATTTCCCAGTGTTTAAGTAATCAATGACATGTTACTACACTTTGATATAGAATGTAAAAGGTTAAACCCTTGTTCTTTACTGATAAATGTCAAAGGGAGGTCCTTTTCAGTTGAAGTCCTTCTTCCGTTCTTCTAGATGAAGTTTGGTGCACTGACTGGTGGTCTGTCTTTCAGGCCCAGAATATTTCCTGTGCCCATGATCATCTCTTCACATTTTTAACTCTCCAAGAAGCAAAATACACATACATACATTAAAAGAAATGAGCTCAAAATGAATGTTAGAATTGACTCGACCATTTTGAAGGAATAAAATACAAAAAAGAAATGGTGTTTAGAAAACAGTGAATATCTCACGTTCATTTGGCTATCATGCTGCTACTACCTCCTAGCCAAATACAAAATGAAGGCTTGCTGCAAATAACTCTCTTTGTCAGGTGTTAGCTTAAAATCCATGCAAACTCAAAGCAGTGCTAAGTAGAATGTAGTCATTTGACAATGAGTCCAAAATATCAGGTATACAAACTATTGTAATATTAGGAGGTACAATTTCTACTGCAAATCAAAATGCTAAACTTGTTAAACATACGTTTAAGTATTTCTACCATCAGGTCTTGGTCAGACCTGATACCTTTATACATGTAAAAAGAAGTTATGTTCTTACCATAACGTTCCATCTGTGTTGTTGATCTTCATTCATTCATTATTGTTGGGTGTCGGTTCTGTCCTCGGAACCGAGTTGGCCTTATAAAAAACTCTTGTCAGCCAAAAAACTCTCAAGCTAAGCTTTACCCATAGTGTCCCTCTCCCTCTTACCTCAGATTGAGTTTGCCTGTGATAAGGAAAGCAGAGGCTTTTTTTGAGCAGGTCCTCTAACACGGGATTTGGACCAAATACGAACTGCCAGGAGAACCTTGGAGGGGGAAGGAGGGTGGGATGTAATGAATGAGTGAAGAATCAATAACACAGATGGAGCATTATGGTAAGAACATAACTTCTTTATCTGATGTTGTTAATCTTCATTCATTCCTTACTGATGGGACAGAGTCCCTAGCTACTTTATGTCTTGGGATGCCCTATGGAAGGATGTTCCTGAGTACTATTGAACCAAAGGATGCTCTCCCCCCTGGAGACCAAGTCCAATTTGTAATGAGTGATAAAACTATGAGGGGTAGCCCATGTTGCATCCATTGAAGCCCTTGAATGAAAAGCAACAGAAGTCGCCCCTGATCTGGTTGAGTGTGCTTTGACCTTGCTCGGTAGAGGAATTTTACTATGTTGATAGATAAAGCATATGCAGTTTCTCAACCGCTTAGATAAAGTTACCTTAGAAACAGATTCTCCCAAATTTGGTCCCAAATAAGAAACAAATAACTGGTTAGATAAACATTCTGATTTTGTTCTGCTTAGTTAAAATGGTAATAGTCTATGTACATCCAGTAAATGAAGGCAGTATTCTCTTTAGTTCTGTCTAGGTAAAATGGTAATTGTCTATGTACAACCAGTAAATGAAGGCAGTATTCTCCTTAGTTCTGTCTAGGTAAAATGGTAATTGTCTATGTACAACCAGTAAATGAAGGCAGTATTCTCCTTAGTTCTGTCTAGGTAAAATGGTAATTGTCTATGTACAACCAGTAAATGAAGGCAGTATTCTCCTTAGTTCTGTCTAGGTAAAATGGTAATTGTCTATGTACAACCAGTAAATGAAAGCAATATTCTCCTTAGTTCTGCTTAGTTAAAATGGTAATTGTCTATGTACAACCAGTAAATGAAGGCAGTATTCTCCTTAGTTCTGTCTAGGTAAAATGGTAATAGTCTATGTACATCCAGTAAATGAAGGCAGTATTCTCCTTAGTTCTGTCTAGGTAAAATGGTAATAGTCTATGTACATCCAGTAAATGAAGGCAGTATTCTCCTTAGTTCTGCTTAGTTAAAATGGTAATAGTCTATGTACATCCAGTAAATGAAGGCAGTATTCTCCTTAGTTCTGTCTAGGTAAAATGGTCATAGTCTATGTACATCCAGTAAATGAAGGCAGTATTCTCTTTAGTTCTGTTTAGGTAAAATGGTCATAGTCCATGTACATCCAGTAAATAAAGGCAGTATTCTCCTTAGTTCTGCTTAGTTAAAATGGTAATAGTCTATGTACATCCAGTAAATGAAGGCAGTATTCTCCTTAGTTCTGTCTAGGTAAAATGGTCATAGTCTATGTACATCCAGTAAATGAAGGCAGTATTCTCCTTAGTTCTGTCTAGGTAAAATGGTAATTGTCTATGTACATCCAGTAAATGAAGGCAGTATTCTCCTTAGTTCTGTCTAGGTAAAATGGTAATTGTCTATGTACAACCAGTAAATGAAGGCAGTATTCTCCTTAGTTCTGTCTAGGTAAAATGGTAATTGTCTATGTACATCCAGTAAATGAAGGCAGTATTCTCCTTAGTTCTGTCTAGTTAAAATGGTAATTGTCTATGTACATCCAGTAAATGAAGTCAGTATTCTCCTTAGTTCCGTCTAGGTAAAATGGTCATAGTCTATGTACATCCAGTAAATGAAGGCAGTATTCTCCTTAGCTCTGTCTAGGTAAAATGGTCATAGTCTATGTACATCCAGTAAATGAAGGCAGTATTCTCCTTAGTTCTGTCTAGGTAAAATGGTCATAGTCTATGTACATCCAGTAAATGAAGGCAGTATTCTCCTTAGTTCTGCTTAGTTAAAATGGTAATAGTCTATGTACATCCAGTAAATGAAGGCAGTATTCTCCTTAGTTCTGTCTAGGTAAAATGGTAATAGTCTATGTACATCCAGTAAATGAAGGCAGTATTCTCCTTAGTTCTGCTTAGTTAAAATGGTAATTGTCTATGTACATCCAGTAAATGAAAGCAGTATTCTCCTTAGTTCTGTCTCGGTAAAATGGTAATTGTCTATGTACAACCAGTAAATGAAGGCAGTATTCTCCTTAGTTCTGTCTAGGTAAAATGGTAATAGTCTATGTACATCCAGTAAATGAAGGCAGTATTCTCCTTAGTTCTGTCTAGGTAAAATGGTCATAGTCTATGTACATCCAGTAAATGAAGGCAGTATTCTCCTTAGTTCTGTCTAGGTAAAATGGTCATAGTCTATGTACATCCAGTAAATGAAGGCAGTATTCTCCTTAGTTCTGTCTAGGTAAAATGGTAATAGTGTATGTACAACCAGTAAATGAAGGCAGTATTCTCCTTAGTTCTGTCTAGGTAAAATGGTAATTGTCTATGTACATCCAGTAAATGAAGGCAGTATTCTCCTTAGTTCTGTCTAGGTAAAATGGTAATTGTCTATGTACATCCAGTAAATGAAGGCAGTATTCTCCTTAGTTCTGTCTAGGTAAAATGGTAATAGTTTATGTACAACCAGTAAATGAAGACAGTATTCTCCTTAGTTCTGTCTAGGTAAAATGGTCATAGTCTATGTACATCCAGTAAATGAAGGCAGTATTCTCCTTAGTTCTGTCTAGGTAAAATGGTAATAGTCTATGTACAACCAGTAAATGAAGGCAGTATTCTCCTTAGTTCTGTCTAGGTAAAATGGTAATTGTCTATGTACATCCAGTAAATGAAGGCAGTATTCTCCTTAGTTCTGTCTAGGTAAAATGGTAATTGTCTATGTGCATCCAGTAAATGAAGGCAGTATTCTCCTTTATTTGAGAAGTTTGGACAAAAGACTGGTAGGTCAGTTGTCTGATTAATAGTCAGTTTTAAAATAACTTTGGGGAGAAAGGAGGGGTTAGCCCAGAGTGATACTGTGTCCTTATGAAAGACCATGTAAGGGCATTTTTATGCACAAGGCTTGAAGTTCGGATATGCATCTTGTTGAGGTGATGGCTACTGAAAATAGAGATTTACAGGATAAGAATTTTATATCACAAGTGGCAGCAGGTTTGAAAGGGGATCACATCAGGGATTGCAGAACTAGTTTTAAACTCCAAGGTTCAACTGGTTCTTTGAAGGATGGTCTGATGTGCGAGACCCCTTTCAAAAATGTTTTGCAGAGACAATGGGAAATTAAGGATAAGTCTTTGAATACATTGTGGAAGTTTGAGATAGCAGCCAGATGTACTTGAATATTGGAGGTTGACACTCCTGAATGAAGAAGGCTTGACAAATAATCCAATACCACACTAACTGGAGGTGAGCAAGGGTCTAGTTCTTTCTGTCGAGACCAAGTAAGGAATCTCTTCCACTTGCTAAGATAAATTTTCCTGGTGGATGGGTTGTGTGAAGCCAGATGAATGTTACGTACAGGGGAGGAAAGGTTATTCTGCCTGGCAATTACTGGAAGTGGAGAAACCAAGCTGTCAGCTTGAGACTGAATATGTTTGGCTATATCAATCCCTGCGGGTGCGACAGTAATTCTAGAATTGGATCCAGAATCCATGGTCGGTGTACTAGTTGAGCCCAAAGGAATGGGAACCAAACTTGTCGGGGCCAGTAGGGTCCAATGAGGATTACTCTGCTTCTCAACCAAAGGGCCTTCTTTAGAAAATGTGGGATCAGTGGAAGGGAGGAAAAAGCATAAAGAAGTCCCTTGGGCCAATCGTGTATTAGAGTGTCCCTCAAGGACTTCCCCTGTTGGGGAGAAAGGGCAAAGTAGCTGCTGCATTTGTGATTTGCTGGAGAGGCAAATAGGTCACAGCAAGGCTGGCCCCAGCAGTTGAAGATCTTTGCTACTATGGTTGACTTGAGGGACGACACGCTAGGCAGGAAGATGCATCTGTTCAGTTTGTCTGCAATCACGTTGGAATCCCCGGGAATGTGCATTGCTGTCAGAAAGTGGTTGGAAGCTGTCACCCATATCCAAATTCTCATGCCCTCTCGACACAATGGATAGGATTTGGTTCCCCCTTGTTTGTTGATATACCAGACCACCAACATGTTGTCAGACTGGATAGCAATTGTCCCTGATGGAATGACTGATTGAAAGGCTTGCAACGCTAGAAGCACTGCCCTCAGTTCTAGAGCATTGATGTGCAGATTGGCCTACAGAGGTGACCAAGTGCATTGGACTGTCTTTCCCTGGAAGTGCCCCCCCCACCCTATCAGGAAAGTGTCAGTGGTCACTATAGTCTTGGGCGAAAGGGCGATTCCATGGGTCTTTTTCTGGCTTCATCCACCAAGTTAAATCTTGTTTGCATCGATTTGTTATGTGAATCTGAAAGGACATAGCTTGATTCAAAGGGGACCACTGTGTTAGTAAGAGCCATTGAAGAAGTCTCATGTGTAATCTCACCAGGGGAACTATTATAATCAGTACTGCCATTGACCCTAGAAGTTGAAGGACAGCCTGAGCTGGAACTTTGACTTGAGGGAGTATTACCCGGAGTTGGGACTTCAGTCTTTCTAATCTGTGACATGGAAGGGAGACTAGGCAAGACTGAATATTGAAAATTGCCCCTATGAATTGCAAGGTTTGAGAAGGAGTCAACTTGCATTTTTTCTTGTTTATTCCTAGGTATTTTGCTAGTTTTAGAATGTAATGCAAGGTTGTAACCAGTAGATGCTTGGTGGGGGTGGTAAGGAGCCAATCATCTAAATACGGAAACACTTGAAATCCTTGTAGTCTCAAGTGAGCTGTTACCACTGCCATTCATTTGGTGAACACTCTGGGGGCCATAGAGAGTCCAAAGGGCAGTGCCCAGAATTGGTAATGATTGGCTCCTAGCTGGAAGCAAAGGAATCTTCTGGAGTGTTTGTCCATTTTTATGTGATAATACACATCCTGAAGATCTATTGAGCACATCCAATCATCTTTCTCCAGGAAGGGTAGGCTAGACTGAACCATAACCATCCAGAATCTTGTTTGGTTGACAAATTTGTTCAGGATGCTGAGATCCAAGTCTTCAGTCCCCTGTCTTTTTTGGCAAGAACCTTGAGTAAAATCCGGACCCTATTTGGTCTGGTGGGACTGCTTGGATGACCCTTTTTTGAAACAGCTTTCGTATTTCTTGAGCTACTGCTTCCCTTTGACTGCATGGAATGTCAGGAATATGCCTTGATGGCTTTGGGCAAGTATTGAAAGGTATGTGGTAACCTCTGGTGATTATATTCTGCATCCAAGAATCTGTGGTTATTGTTTGCCAGGCAGGGTGGTGCAGAGAGAAACGTCCCCCAACTGCTTCCAGAGGTAAGCAATCGGGCCGCCCTTCAGGAGCACTGGTAGGGCTGTCCAGAAAAAGAATCCTGGTTAAGCGGACCCCCTCTTCCTCTGTAGGGGCATCTTCCAGATGAGTTACCCCCTCTGCCCCAGGGGTTAAACTTGCCAAGTATGTCACGGAAAGCACCCTGGGATTTCTTGTGCCACATCTTTCCACTCCTCTGTTTGCTAGAGAAGGATGCCTGAGGGGTGAAAAAATGCACACCCACAGCAGACAGGGTCTTGCCATCCTTTCCACACCTGGCTAATGTGTCTTTCACTTTTGGGTCAAAGAGAGAAGATGCTTCCACTGGATCATTAAGGAAGGAAGACTTAAAAGGGTCCGCAAAGTCACAAAGGCACATCCAGGCATGATGTCTCATGACAACGTCCAAACCCACTGCTCTGGCCACCTCTTCAGTCGAGTGAGATATAAACCTCATGGATGAGTTAGCCATGGATTTCAGGGTAGTAAGTTGCGAGATAACTATGTCACAAACCTTGTCAGGGACTGCTCCTGCTAACGTTCCAGAGAGTTCTGAAATGAAGTCTCTCTGGAGCCTGGTAAATTGTGCCAAGTAGTTCAAGGACATAATGGCAAAGGTCCATGAAGCAAACACTTACTTCCATAATCTGTCCATTGCCTGAGACTCCGTGTTTGGAGGATGGACAGTATGGCTCTCCTTGTCGAGCTTCTTTTTAGTGGCCGCCGCCACCACCATAGCATCTACCTGTAGGCCTTTGGACCTGTGTGGACTGTCTTCTGGTGGGGACAAAATTTTGTCTGGTCTCTGAGGGATCGGTTCAACGGTATCAGGACTCTTCCATGCATGCTGCAAGATGAGCTGTAGTTATTCGTCTGCAGCCGGGGTCACCCAAGAAGCAGAGGGTCGAGCACAAAAAGCCTGCAAGAGTATGGACTCCTCAGAGGAGAGGTTGGTGGGCTTCCAGCCTCCCTGCTGTTTTAAGATTTCCAGTATGTCTCCAAAGGAGACATCCTCAGGAGGTGACCCTGGGGACCCCTCCCCTTCATCTTAGTCCATATCTTCAGTGAGGAAATTTTCAGGGGCGTCTACATGCTTCCTCTTGCATGATCTCTTACAGGAGAAACTGAAGAGGACTCAGAAAAAGGGTTGCCCTGTGGTAGGGTATCTTGATGCTCTTGTGCTCAATCTTCTAATGTGGTGGACTGTGTCAACTGCAGTTCACAGGGGAGATATATGAGGTACTCCGATGCCGAGGGAACCATCTGTGTGCTTGCAGAGGTAATGCCCCTCTCCATCACCTAGAAAGCTGGCCTTCCCAAAGAGGAATGGGAGCCTGGAACCAAGAAGGACAACCTCAGAACTGGAGTCACACCCACTCTGATGAGCTCACTCTCAGGGAAGGAGCCCTGTGAGGACTTGGTGCTTCCAAGACTCCCGGAACCATAGTAGATGATACCATAGAAAAAATCTGTGCCATACTAGGAGTCATGGTGCCGGCAGCCCAGTCATGATCCTGAGGATGGCTCATCTCCCAATGAGTCAATGGCCAAAGGGTCGGCTCCAGAACTACGGTGAGGTCCACCAGTGAAACCGAAGAAGCTGGAACTAGGATAGGCATCGGTGTCAGGGGCTTCGATACCTGTAAGGAGGTTAAAGGAGGAGAATATGCAGGTGTCGGTGGAGAAATCCTCCCAACTCCAGTTGGGGGGGGTTTAGAAGGTGTTGAGATTCCTCTGACCATCAGAAGCTGATCCACAAGTCACACCACATCAAATTCTGAGAGGCTCCTGGAGGATTGGGTAGATATCCCTGATGGAGAGTCAGGCCGTTCCAAGAAAGTGCTAAATTGTTGCCCAAAAAATGATTTACTGTAGGGGAATATTGGATCTGAGGGACAATTTCTCATATTGGCTCTGTGGTCTCAGGACCAGTAAGATGTATGGGGGGTGACCGGTGTTGGGAGAACTATTTTTGGTGCCAAAAGGAATGGAGCTGAAGCAGTAGTTAAAGACATAGATGGTACAGTGGTCAATATTGGTATGGTGGACAATGTTACTGAGGACAGTACCGAGCTGAATAGACAAGGTCCTGGAACCTAGGATGGCACAGTAGAAGGGTATTGAGGTCCAGGTGCCAAGGTTGTTGGTGACAATTTTGGAAGTTTTGCTTTGGTTCCAAAATCTTTTTATCAGTACCATGAGGTGAAGAAGGTATGGAACGGCTCCTTCATTTCTGTTCTTTTTTAGGAGGGGGTGAGCCGTCTGACCCAGAAATTATGAAAAGGGAGGTTTTAAAAGTAAGAGTATTAGTTTGTTTTTTCTCTCATTTAGAATGTGAGAGCTAAAACCTTTACAAATTCCACAAGGCAGTTGTACAGATAGATGCAGAACACCCAGGCAGTAGACACATGATAGGTGAATGTCTGAGTTTGACATTTTGTTCCACATTGGTTGCATTGTTTGAAACATGTTGTTCCCTTCTTTTCAGACATAGCAGAACAAACTTCAACAAGTAAACACACACTGTAGCTATCAGAAAGTATGAAAACATTGTATCTGTAAAAAGGAGTTTTTTTTTTTAGAAGATGAAAGGGAAAGGATACCAACGATGGTATTAAAATTACCTCAAAATGTAGGAAAAGTAGAGAGAAAAAAGACAGAGAAGGAAGGCCTGTACCAACGATGGTACTGAGAGTACCAAACTGGTGAGAAAAAAGCAAAAAGGGCACATAAACAGGAGTAAACATTTAGTAGTGATTAATGAGAAATTGAGAAAATATAGATATTAAAGAGAAAAACCTATGGAAGAATTTTAATAAAGATAACGTTTTTATACTACTTAGCTGAGAGCTGGCTTGACACGTCTTGATATCTACATGGTAACAAGATCTGACTGTAACAGGAGAGGAGCATTATGGGTAAAGCTTAGCTCGAGAGTTTTTTGGCTGGCACAAGCTTGTTATAAAGCCAACTCTGTTCAGAGGACAGAACAGACACCCAGCAGTAAGGAATGAATGATGATTAACAATATCAGATCATCTGATTCTATCACTGATTTATCTGTGTTCCACTGAAGGATGTAAAAATGTTAACATCCTTTCCTGCATGTAAAATCCCTGTCCTAGATTTACTTTGCCCATGATTCCTAGGGAGCTATGGAAATGAAAAAGCCAAATCTTCTTCTCAAGACTAGTTCTAGAATTTTGAGGGCAACGCCATTATGGTACAATATGTGCAGAAGATGTTTGCAATCTTTGTAAACCTTTCTAATACAGTGCTGTGACTCATGGGATGATTCAAAACAAAGAATATTTGGTTTGTTGAATAAGTGTACCAGATGCTTATAGGCTCCTTTTATTTTATGGCCCTTAAAATAATCCAAAGTTCATTCTGTAGAGCATCAATAGCTGTCATGGATTTTCATCAGTCTTTGCTGCACTTCTATCTGCTCTTTTCTTCATTTCTATCAACAGATACAGAGATGGTTTTCTGTCTAATCCTAAATGCTGCTGATCTGGTATTTGCAAGGTATGTCCATCATCTTATATTATTCAGTAAGACAGTTTAGCTCTGTGGCTTAAGGATATGACCTTTTAACAGATACTTTCCTGTGGTCTTGGATTTATTTCCTTCAGTATCCACTTACTGACTTTGTGATTCTGAGAAAGTTATTTAACCAGGAAGTGCTCCTGGAAAACCCCAGAAAAGGGACAATTGGATCTAGTAGGCTGCTAAGAAATTTCTAGTCACTAAATAAAACTATTACAGTGTGCCCATTCACAAAAGGGGATTCTCTGTCTGTCTGTATCTATCACCCTATGTAATCCTTACTACTGTTCCTCATCCTCCAATGCCACATCCAATGCCGCATCTGTTTATCATCCTATGTAATCCTTACTACTGTTCCTCATCCCCCAATGCCACTTCCAATGCCACATCTGTTTATCACCCTATATAATCCTTACTACTGTTCCTCATCCTCCAATGCACGTCCAATGCCACATCTGTTTATCACCCTATGTAATCCTTACTACTATTCCTCATCCTCCAGTGCCACATCCAATGCCACATCTGTTTATCACCCTATGTAATCCTTACTACTGTTCCTCATCCCCCAATGCCACGTCCAATGCCACATCTGTTTATCACCCTATATAATCCTTACTACTGTTCCTCATCCTCCAATGCACGTCCAATGCCACATCTGTTTATCACCCTATATAATCCTTACTACTGTTCCTCATCCTCCAATGCACATCCAATGCCACATCTGTTTATCACCCTATGTAATCCTTACTACTATTCCTCATCCTCCAGTGCCACATCCAATGCCACATCTGTTTATCACCCTATGTAATCCTTACTACTGTTCCTCATCCTCCAATGCCACGTCCAATGCCACATCTGTTTATCACCCTATGTAATCCTTACTACTGTTCCTCATCCTCCAATGCCACGTCCAATGCCACATCTTTGCAAATTCCACATGATATAACCTTTAGGTTTGTCATATTTGACCTTGGTAGAAAGAACACTATTCCTTCTTGAAGACAGTTGCGGTGATTTCTAGTAAACTAAAGAATTACTTGTTAAAGGCAGTAGTTTCTCAACTGCTGCCTTTCACATGGTATTACTTTTTTATACTAAACAATTTACTAGAGAGATCAACTCTTTTTCCATCTCTAGAAATTACCCCTTCTCTGGAACAGGCTCCTCCAACCATGTGAAGCAGAGTTCCTCACGAATCCAATTCAAGAGTAACTTGGACAAAAGTATGGGAAACAGGAAGTTCTTCCTTGATTTGGCACCTATGTGAACACAGACAGCCTGTAACGTTCATATCCCAGACCCCTGCTTGTAAATATTTAATCCCCCTAGCCTCTGCTTACACTTATCAAGAGTGCCAGAACTTGTCGGATATTTGGGATGCACAGCTAGGCTTAAAAAGACCCTTGTGGTTCTTAGCCTAGTAAACACCTATGAACCTATAAGTACCACATACATAAACCATGCCTAGGATGCATATTAAATGTGTAATAAGTGCCTTCTCATCTGCAGTTGTTGTCCTGTGGCAATTTGTGATCCCAGTGGGTGAGGAAATCTCTAGACTTTGGTCAGTTCAGGATAAGGCTACAGCAGTTCTTCATTCAACAAATAAGCAAACTGTGACTTAGTTGTGAGAGTCTGATTATGATCACTCCTTCACTGATTTATGATACATTATATGTTGGTCTTGCTCTGAATGTTAGATTTTGCCTTTTCATTTGATTTTTCTTCTTTATCTTATGTAGGTGAATAATTATTTTTTCTTTGATTTTTTTATTTACTTAGTATAATTTTATAATAAATACATTTACTTTTTCCTTGGACTGATGATGTGGCTGGAAAGAACTTTTTGGGACAGTTAACTTACTCAACATAAGTAAATAGACACAAGTAAAGAGATTATTGCAGGTTATAAATCCAGTACCTGCTTTATGATGTAAACTGTTTTCTAGCATGCTGTCTGCACGCAGCCACAGAACAACTCATAGCATTGGTGAGCAGCAGATGTTGTTCAGTACATGAACAGATTTTCTTTGAGTGGGGTAAAGCTGCTTTCCACAGTGATTTTTGGACACAAAATAGTGTCTTTCATCAGTACGAGCAAGTATTCCTAGATGCACATTTCCTCATTTCCTTCACTTTCCCAATACTGCAGTGTTAGGCTTAAGGAATATAAGAAAATTCTCCCTCCATCTGAAGTTAAGTGAAAGCCAGACAGAAAATCACAATAGCACTATGGATATTTATCAATTTTTTGCAACTGTTCATCTTCTTTTGATGTTTATTTATTCTCAAAAAAATAGATAAATAAACAGGCTGTCAGGTGTTTGAATTTTCATGACACTTTATATGAAATTGTTCCATGCTTGGTCAAGGAGAAAAGGTGAAAGGGCCATCCACCATTTAGCACTGTTCATTTGGCCATAATCTCTTGCAGTTGATGACACCAAATGGTTCTAATATAAATTCAGTTTTCCATATAGTGTAATTGTTTATTGGAGGAAGAATACAAAAATGCATTGCCTGCAGACTTACTCTGAATCTCAACAAGACTGAATTGCGTAAATGGTTAGTGGTTAGCAATGTGGAGATGGTGAGTATGCTCTATGGATTATGGCATGACACCTACCAAGTGCACTACAACATGGTTGTAGAGGGACAGGAATCATACAATACAGCTGTAGTTACCTCCATAGCTGCTGTCAATAAGACACATTGCAAATGTCATCTGATCTAATTCCTCGGGCCATGCCATTCACATATGTGGAAGGGTCCAGGTGTGAGGAGACTGGTCACAGATCATCCCAAGTCAAATTACACAGATCATTGTTGAGATTGTATTTTTTATGTAATGGGCAATGGTGCCCCTCTGGCTTATGCATCTGCTCATCAGCTGCAGTTAGTTTTGCATACAGCATTTCATTTATTACTGTTCTGTAGGCATGACTACAGCCCCCCCCCGACTTATGCACCAGTTTTTCCAGCTGTATTTAGTGCAATACACAGCGTCCTGCCCAAAATGCATACTGTTCCCATGCCTCAACATATGATCCTTGAATCTAAATGCCCTCTGTCATTCACAAGGTTTCTGTCACATACAGTTGCAACTCTCCACGGACACAGACAGACAGACTGCTCACTACAGTACCATGTCAGTGACTTTGGTTCCCAGTAACGTATATATGAAAAACCCAGCCTCAGCATGACTGACATCCACCACAGGGTCTTTTGCTCTTGTTGAAGCATGTTACCAGGCAAGAATCCTTCAGCAACTCTTAAAAGCTGCCAGACTACAGAAACTTTAATGAAACTCCACTAATCTACATTAGAACAACAATGAGCATTGTTACACAAAATGTTACAGGTTTTTACATCATGCTAACAAAGACTACTTATCTCAGTGGTTATGCGCATTATAATGATGCATAATGATAGCATTACTGCTCCTAAAGCACTGCCATAATACATTGTGTTACCCAATAATCTGGCAGCAGGTCTGCACATGGTGGTAACCATAAGACATGTGATTGATATCCTTGTGCATACATGTGTTTGCTTCAATGTGCCACTGTGCAGTACTGTGTTTATTCCTTGGATCATGTTACAGTGCTAAGGCCAAACAGTAGTACTATGGTACATGCTGCTCTGTGCAGTATGTGATCCACAAATGTGG
Organism: Protopterus annectens; assembly: GCF_019279795.1. Taxonomy (NCBI): domain Eukaryota; kingdom Metazoa; phylum Chordata; order Ceratodontiformes; family Protopteridae; genus Protopterus; species Protopterus annectens. Next base: position 1,509,376,977 of record NC_056731.1, read on the forward strand.
ACCCATGTCCATAGACTTACATTTCACTCCTCAAGATAGCCTGACTGAGTAGTCTTCGCTACTCCAGGTAATAGGGAATGCAAATTCCAGCATGGTGTGCCAGGAAGGACAATGTTTTCATGTTTTTCCTGCACCTGAACTTTGAGTAGCATTTTCTGGTCCAGTTCAGTGGCCTGTTTAGGAAGTATGATGATTTAAATGAGTTTGTGAGGGTGATGAGTGATGCTAGTGGCATCACATATTCTGATGATCAGTGCCAGCTGTGGTACTGTGATCTGTTGTTGTGCCTCCCTGATTTGCTTTGCCAATGGGAGGCAGAGGTTTGTGTGAGAGAGCCAGAGAGATATCAACAGACAAACCTGTTCTATAAACATTGTTTTTGCTATCTTACCATTTTACATGTTTTCTTTAGAGTGCATGCTTTGTTTACCAAAGACAGATAAGCAGCAATATAGCTGGATGTCACAGAAGGAAGGAATGATGATACCAGAAATAGTGGGCATGTAATGTGTGTGTCATCCCACTGTACAACTATGACTCTGTTTGCAGCATATGTGTATAATCTTTTTTCCTAAAATGTCATCCTTCTGCATGTCCAGTTCTAGAGGAGGAGGCCATGCTCTCATCAGTCTGTGCATGCTGTTGATTCTAGTATTGGGTCATTAGTACAAAATAAGGTTGTGTTTAGCCTCTGCAGTCAATGCCAGCAGTCCAGGACTAATCCTGTCTTTCAGTACGTGACTCATAGTGGTCACTGGTACTTTCTTTTGCCATATTGCAAAAGAAGGATAAAGACTACTCTTCTGAAAATGACGCAGAAGGATTTGCCCTGGCCTGCTGGCATCAACTGCAGAGGCTGATGGTTACAGAGGTGGAGTGGAACTGGATGTCTGAGCATCTGGCAAGGCTTTTGAAGTCTTGTTGCTCATAAGCCCCACCCAATAAGCCATTGGGACAGCTATCTGCTCATAACATCAGCCAACCAGATGAATGATGCTTGGGTTTGTTGCTGTCTGGGATGACCCAGCATTCAACCATGCCAGGACCCTGCTCTAACCCCATCCTGGTATTTTCCATGCCTTATGTGTCATTCTTCATTCTTTGCTCATTGTCCAACCTTCCCCAATAACTGTTCTCATGACCTTTTGTGTGTCTACCACCTCTATCCACCTGAATATGTGTTTTATACTTGTCTTCTACTGCCACCTGTACTTTTACTCTATCTTATCCACAGCAATCCTTCACTACCTTCCTATTCTACCCTTATTTTTCTATACTACAAAAGATCTCTTTCCCCAGAAAAAAAAAGAATTACATGCCCTGTACCTCTCATACTTTATGGTTACCTCTTTGCATTTGCTGCTCTCTCCCTTTCTGCTTTCCTTTGTAGTCCACTTCCCCCATATTTATATGATGAATAGGGTTGGCACTTTGTTGTGCATATCCAGTGGGGCCTATCAGGAGGCCAGTATGCTTTCTTTCTTGTGCTAAGGAAGTGCAAAATGCAACTGTGCAGTCTTACATTGCATGCATAAGCACACATTGCCTCAGCCTCACTAACTTACCTTCATTGCTGCATCTGTTATCTTAATCATGTTACCTACTGTAGTAGTGTGCCAGTCATATAACAGCCTACTTCAGCTTCTCCCATTAGCACTAGATGTCTCTTTAACTATGTACTCCTTTGCTTACACTGTCAGCATGATCCAATGTTTAACATATATTTGACTTAGCTCTGCAGCCCTTTGTGCTGCAACAGCCATGAAAATTAGAACTGCATAGGTATGTGCAAGTTGTCTGTAATTCTCAGTGTTAGATCTATATTAAAATATGTATGACATGTTATTAATAGTAGGTTTGTAAAACCACAGGAGCTGGAGTCTTCTTCTTTGTCTTCTGTTAATAGTTGAACCAAAGACGGGTAAAGACCTAGGTGGTTAAGGGTCCAGCCGATCCAACCTCACCCCCCTGCAAATGGTGCTGGGGTTGAGGACAAACAAAACAGAAAAAAATAAAAAGATATTTCTAATCAGAGTAAGGAACCTAGGCACACAATATTCTAACGAGAGGTCCAAAATCTACAAAATTATTAAAAGCCATGGTCTTAGGCATGCAAATTCCAAAGAAAACATTTGATAGAGTCTTCAGTAAAGTGAAACAGATCTTATGATTTTCTAATAGATGGATCAGTAAAACATATCTTATTTTATTGCAATTGATGGATCAGTAAAAGAGAGCTGAGTTTGTTGTGATAGATGGATACAGTAAAATGATCGACTGCAATAAACTAAGATCTGTTTTATTGTACTGAAGATTTTATTGGGTGTTTTGGGATTTGTATGCTGCAGAAGACTGGCGTGTATTAACCTTCTAGATTTGGGATCTCTGGTTGCCATGCCACGAGCTTAGCCTCCTTACTGTAAACAGTTGAAAAGATATGTGTGAGATTATAGCTATATTTTCAATTTAAAGCACTGAATCTTGTAACATTAGATGATAGTTAAATGTTCACATTAAACTACTGAATCATGTAACACCATCTTTTCAGAGCGAGACTTACTACATTGTCACCAACATATGTACTTTGCCTAGATTGCCTTGTTAACATCATCATATGGCTGACACTTATCTGCAGTAATCTTCTTTCTTGTATGCAGTTTAGCTGCATCAATTTGTATTTCCTCCTTATACAGTAAACTGTAACAGAATGGTAACAGATTTTGCCATGAGCCCAATGGATGAGAGGTCTGATTTCAGATCAGGAGATTGCAAGTTTGAGTCCTGCTATAGTCCTGCTATAGTCATCGGAAGAAAAAGATTATATTTGAAGCTGACAGTTGACACAGAGGACCAAGGCTATGAGCTGTTAGTGAATTACTTTCCATAGTCCAGGGTTTGATTTCCTCAGTGCCTACTGTGTGATTGCCCAACTCACTCAGACAGTAGTCTGAGGTAACAGGGAAGTTGGGCTAGGCTCTTCAATGGCCTCCTGGGCCACATGCATGTCAGCTATCTATGAAGCTGTAAATGATAAGAATTCCAGATCTACAGTATTCATTTGGGAATCCTTGTTATGGTTCTTCCTTCCTAAAATGTCTGCCTGTGAGTGAAATATACATAAATACACTACATATAACTTCATATGCAGAGGCCAGCATTTAATTGAAATCTTAGCAAGGCTTTCAGAGTAGAATGTTTTTATACATTAAATCACCTCCTTCAAGGATTATTTTAAAAAAAAAAACTATTTTAATTGGCTATTTATAAAAATGTAACTATTGAAACAGTGTTCTTGTTAAAAATCCACATAGAAACCTTTCAGGTATCTATCATTTTTGAAAAACATATCACAATTAAATTAAATAGTAAGTTGCACAAGGCTGTTATATTCAAAAGGGTAATCTCATCTCATTTGACACTTTTATTCGAACTAATGTTTCATGAGAGAGAGATTATGCATATTGAGTTATAAAATAATTAATTGGCTCTTTTAAGCTATAGAAGCATTTTTGTCCTTAACTATGTTTATGCCATAAGACTATCCTGATTTTTAAATTATATTGTGTTTAGATAAACTGACCCGTGGTGGTGGTGCTGCAGTAGCATTGTCGCCTCACAGTAAGACACTGTCCATTTCGATTTTCAACTAGAGCGTCTTCTGCATGGACACGTGTGAATGGGCGTACCTTCATTGAAGGTTGTGCGTCAGGCCTGGCAAGCTGGCATGTAAAAATTAACTGCCAATCATTAGCGGACTGGAGTTCCACTGTGGCGACCCCTAACCGGAAAAAGCCGAAAGACACAACAATTGTGTTTAGATAAACAGATTTTCACAGCTTCATTAATGGTGCATTTGAACTTCCAATACTTTCTGAGTCTTTCATGAGCAAGTACAAAAATCATGCTTTTTATCAAATTATTTGCATTTTCTAAAAGGCATTTTTGTGTAACTGTGGCTTAGAGACTCCCAACAAGTCTTGAACTTGTGTGTATTAGGAAGACATAAAGATAGTAATGACAGTGTAATTAAAGGACACATTTTGCAGTGGAACAGGATACAGTACAGACGGTAATTAAAGAGGACAGAAATCTGTCAGGGTTAATCAATAACAACATGGATGTTTACAATACAGTATTAATATATGGATAGTTAGTTGAGCAGTGGATAGATGGTGATTTTTATCAAGGGAACTTTTGCAATGGTGTAAAGATTAAATGAACAATTGATGCATAATTAAAGAGATATCTGTACAGATTACTTGCTTGTAGTGGAAGTGCATGTTTGTGACTGCAGAGCAGTTTTTTTTGTTTCGTTTTGCTTTTGTTGGAGAGGAATGAGACTTCATAGTTTGCTCTGTGATACTGTTATTTTTTTCTTTTTAAAATATTTTTCTGGTTTCTGTGAATAGCAACTGAAAGACTAATAAACTAGACTATAGTATAAATATTACCATAATTCTTAATAAAGGAACATAATAGCTCTTTCACCTGATCTGAAATTCACATTTGTGTTCTGTAGGAATAGGATACAAAAGTATTCACTTGTTTAACGATTCAGTTTGCTCTGCAAAGCTTATAAACCTGAAGGCTAATACTTGTAACAAAACAATAATACCTGCAGCATAAATATCTTAAATAATGCATTCTCTGATGTTGTAAGAGATGAGCAATGTATTTAACAAACACACAAATAAACTGTTTGCCCTGGTCTACTGGTGTATGTGTCCTACTCCCAGATAAGTGGCATTCAATCTAGGTATGGCAGGGGCTAAAGTATTACGATGGCCATCCAAAGCTACATTGGATCATGTAGTCCTAATCACCAGCTCTTCTGTTTGTAGTCAGTAGTACATTGCAGAGTGCTACCCTTTCAGTAGTGAACTATAGGGTGTGATTCTGTCAGGTATCTCCTGTTGTATGTCCGTCTAGATGCTAGCAGATACCATGAAGAGGCATGCATGAAAAAGCATGCATGATCTCAGCTTGATGTATGAGTACCATGTTTCATTGGTTAAAGTCATCCTATCACTCGGTGGTATCACAGATGGGCCACATTTACTGCCCCATGTGCAAAGGTTAAGTGCCTAAAGAAATCTACAGTCTTAAGAATTTTAAGATAAGTGGCATTAAGTACAAAGGGTCAGGGAGAAAAGATTTTTCTACTAATACAAGTTAAGTCTCAGTGATATGATTAGGGAACTTGTTGGAACCAGAAATTATGTGATGTTAAGAAAAAACAAAAAAAAGCTGCAAGAACTAAGTCCCCTATATCTCTTGTAAACATTTTCTGTCCTTCAAGAATTATTTTCTCCCTAAATGATAACACTGATAAAAATAAACCTAGTCTGCTGCAGCTGTTAGTGCATAGTCATCCTAATCTCTACATACATAGCTATGGCTTGTTTTGAAAGGTTTCCAAGATGGCAGTCCTATAGTCCAGAAATGCTTAGAATATGCTTAATACTTTATGGTAAATTTATGTTTGTAGATATGTACTGGATTGTTAAGTAAAATATTCAGTGTGATACTTTAGTGAGAACAAACTAGCAATGTTCTTTATTCAAAAGGTATCATGTAGGAAACTAAACAAGAGGATATTAAGCATCATTCTCTAGTTTTCATATCCTAGTTGTTGCTGCAGATTAATGCAGATTGCTGCTCTAAGGTGGGCATTGAATGACTGTCAGGCAATTTCCTGACCAGAAAAACATGCCACCGATATTTGTACTGAAGTCATAAAACCAGAACCTATACCTTGTTGCTGTCAATTGGTTCTGAATACAGAAAATGTATACCCCAGAATTAGATCATCTGCAGTGCTGATACATTGCTCATACAAGTGTCTACTACAGAATTAGATCCTGTGCAGTGCTGATACATTACACATACAAATGTGTACCACATAATTAGATTCTCTACAGTGTTGATACAGTCCACATACAAATGTGTACCACAGGATTAGATCCTCTGCAGTGCTGATATATTCCACATACAAATGTGTACCACAGAATTAGATCCTCTGCAGCGCTGATACATTGCACATACAAGTGTGTACTACAGAATTAGATCCTCTGCAGTGCTGATACATTGCATATACAAATGTGCAACAAAGAATTAGATCCTCTGCGGTGTTGATACATTTCACATAAAAGTATATCCTACAGAATTAGATCCTCTGCAGTGCTGATAAATTTCACACACAAATGTGTACCACAAAATTAGATTCTCTGCGGTGCTGATACATTGCTCATACAAGTGTGTACTACAGAACTAGATCCTCTGCAGCACTGATACATTGCACATAAAAGTGTGTACTACAGAATTAGATCCTCTGCAGTGCTGATACATTGCACGTACAAGTGTGTACTACAGAATTAGATCCCCTACAGTGCTGATATATTGTATATATAAATGTGTACCACAGAATTAAATTCTTTGCAGTGCTGATACATTGCACATACAAATGTGCAACAAAGAATTAGATCCTCCGCAGTGTTGATACATTGCACATAAAAGTATGTCCTACAGAATTAGATCCTCTGCAGTGCTGATAAATTTCACACACAAATGTGTACCACAAAATTAGATTCTCTGCAGTGCTGATACATTGCTCATACAAGTGTGTACTACAGAATTAGATCCTCTGCAGCACTGATACATTGCACATACAAGTGTATACTACAGAATTAGATCCTCTGCAGTGCTGATACATTGCACGTACAAGTGTGTACTACAGAATTAGATCCTCTACAGTGCTAATATATTTCATATATAAATGTGTACGACAGAATTAAATTCTCTGCAATACTGATACATTGCACATACAAATGTATCACAGAATTAGATCCTCTGCAGTGCTGATACATTGCATATACAAATATGCAACAAAGAATTTGATCCTCCTCAGTGTTGATACATTGTGCATAAAAGTATGTCCTACAGAATTAGATCCTCTGCAGTGCTGATAAATTTCACACACAAATGTGTACCACAAAATTAGATGCTCTGCAGTGCTGATACATTGCTCATACAAGTGTGCACTATAGAATTAGATCCTCTACAGTGCTGATATATTGCATATACAAATGTGTACCACAAAATTAAATTTTCTGCAGTGCTGATACATTGCACATACAAATGTGTACCACAGAATTAGATCCTCTGAAGTGCTCATACATTACATATACAAATGTGTACCACAGAATTAGATCCTCCTCAGTGGTGATACATTGCACATACAAGTATGTCCTACAGAATTAGATCCTCTACAGTGCAGATACATTGCATATACAAATATGTACCATATAATTAGATACTCTGCAGTGCTGATACATTTCACACACAAATGTGTACCACAGAATTAGATCCATTGCAGTGCTAATACATTGCACATACAAATATATACCACAGAATTGGATGCTCTGCATTGCTGATACATTGCATATACAAATGTGTACCATATAATTAGATCCTCTGCATTGCTGACATATTGCATTTACAAATGTGTACCACAGAATTAGAACCTCTGCAGTGCTGGCACATTGCATATACAAATGTGTACCATAGAATTAAATTCTCTGCAGTGCTGATACATTCCACATACAAATGTGTACCACAGAATTAGATCCTCTACAGTACTGATACATTGCAAATACAAGTGTGTATTACAGAATTAGATCCATTGTAATGCTGATACATTGTATGTACAAGTATGTACTACACAATTAGATCCTCTGCATTGCTGATATATTGCATATATAAATGTGTACCACAAAATTAAATTCTCTGCAATGCTGATACATTGCACATACAAATGTGTACCACAGAATTAGATCCTTCCAGTGCTGATACATTGCACATACAAGTGTCTACTACAGAATTAAATTATCTGTAGTCCTGATAAATTGCATGTACAAGTGTGTACTACAGAATTAGATCCTCTACAGTGCTAATTTATTTCATATATAAATGTGTATGACAGAATCAAACTGTCTGCAATACTGATACATTGCACATACAAATGTATCACAGAATTAGATCCTCTGCATTGCTGATACATTGCATATACAAATGTGTACCATATTAGATCCTCTGCAGCGCTGATATATTGCATTTACAAATGTGTACCACAGAATTAAAACCTATGCAGTGCTGATACATTGCATATACAAATGTGTACCATAGAATTAGATTCTCTGCAGTGCTGATACATTCCACATACAAAGGTGTACCACAGAATTAGATCCTTTGCAGCGCTGACACATTGCAAATACAAGTGTGTATTACAGAATTAGATCCTCTGTAATGCTGATACATTGCACGTACAAGTGTGTACTATGCAAATAGATCCTCTGCAGTGCTGATATATTGCATATATAAATATGTACCACAAAATTAAATTCTCTGCAATGCTGATACATTGCACATACAAATGTGTACCACAGAATTAGATCCTCTGCAGCGCTGATACATTGCACATACAAATGTGTACTACAGAATTAGATCCTCTGCAGCGCTGATACATTGCACATACAAGTGTCTACTACAGAATTAGATCCTCTGCAGTGCTGATACATTGCCCATACAAATGTCTACCGTATAATTAGATCCTCTGCAGTGCAGATCTATTGCAAATATAAATGTTTACCACAGAATTAAATCCTCTGCAGTGCTGATACATTACATAAACAAATGTGTACCACAGAATTAGATCCACTGCAGTGCTGATAAATTGCACATACAAATGTGTACCACAGAATTAGATCCTCTGCAGTGCTGATACATTGCACATACAAATGTATACCACAAAACTGGATCATCTGCAGTGCTGATACACTGCACATACAAATGTGTACCACATAATTAGATCCTCTGCAGTGCTGATTCATTACACATACAAATATGTACCACAGAATTAGATCCACTGCAGTGATGATAAATTGCACATACAAATGTGTACCACAGAATTAGATCCTCTGCAGTGCTGATATATTGCACACATATATTTGTACCACAGAATTAGATCCTCTGCAGTGCTGATACATTGCACATACAAATGTGTACCACAGAATTAGATCATCTGCAGTGCTGATACATTCAACATAGAAGTATGCATAACAGAATTAGATCCTCTGCAGTGTTGATACATTGCAAATACAAATGTGTACCACATAAATAAATTTTCTGCTGTGCTGATACATTGCACATACAAATGTGTACCACAGAATTAGATCCTCTGCAGTGCTGATTCATTGCACATACAAATGTGTACCACAGAATCAGATCCTCTGCAGTGCTGATACATTCATATATAAATGTGTACCACAGAATTAGATCCTCTGCAGTGCTGATACATTGCAAATACAAGTGTGTATTACAGAATTAGATCCTCTGTAATGCTGATACATTGCACGTACGAGTGTGTACTACAGAATTAGATCCTCTGCAGTGCTGATATATTGCATATATAATGTGTACCACAGAATTAAATTCTTTGCAGTGCTGATACATTGCACATACAAATGTGTACCACAGAATTAGATCCTCTGAAGTGCTCATACATTACATATACAAATGTGTACCACAGAATTAGATCCTCCGCAGTGTTTATACATTGCACATACAAGTATGTCCTACAGAATTAGATCCTCTACAGTGCAGATACAGTGCATATACAAATGTGTACCATATAATTAGATCCTCTGCAGTGCTGATACATTTCAGACACAAATGTGTACCACAGAATTAGATCCTTTGCAGTGCTAATACATTGCACATACAAATATATACCACAGAATTAGATGCTCTGCATTGCTGATACATTGCATATACAAATGTGTACCATATAATTAGACCCTCTGCAGTGCTGATACAGTGCATGTACAAATGTGTACCATAGAATTAGATTCTCTGCAGTGCTGATACATTCCACATACAAATGTGTACCACAGAATTAGATCCTCTGCAGCTGATACATTGCAAATACAAGTGCGTATTACAGAATTAGATCCTCTGTAATGCTGATACATTGCATACAAGTGTGTACTATGGTATTAGATCATCTACAGTGCAGATACATTGCATATACAAATGTGTACCATATAATTAGATACTCTGCAGTGCTGATACATTTCACACACAAATGTGTACCACAGAATTAGATCCATTGCAGTGCTAATACATTGCACATACAAATATATACCACAGAATTGGATGCTCTGCATTGCTGATACATTGCATATACAAATGTGTACCATATAATTAGATCCTCTGCATTGCTGACATATTGCATTTACAAATGTGTACCACAGAATTAGAACCTCTGCAGTGCTGATACATTGCATATACAAATGTGTACCATAGAATTAAATTCTCTGCAGTGCTGATACATTCCACATACAAATGTGTACCACAGAATTAGATCCTCTGCAGCACTGATACATTGCAAATACAAGTGTGTATTACAGAATTAGATCCGCTGTAATGCTGATACATTGTACATACAAGTATGTACTACGCAATTAGATCCTCTGCAGTGCTGATATATTGCATATATAAATGTGTACCACAAAATTAAATTCTCTGCAATGCTGATACATTGCACATACAAATGTGTACCACAGAATTAGATCCTTCCAGTGCTGATACATTGCACATACAAGTGTCTACTACAGAACTAAATCATTTGTAGTCCTGATACATTGCACGTACAAGTGTGTACTACAGAATTAGATCCTCTACAGTGCTAATTTATTTCATATATAAATGTGTATGACAGAATCAAATTCTCTGCAATACTGATACATTGCACATACAAATGTATCACAGAATTAGATCCTCTGCATTGCTGATACATTGCATATACAAATGTGTACCATATTAGATCCTCTGCAGCGCTGATATATTGCATTTACAAATGTGTACCACAGAATTAAAACCTCTGCAGTGCTGATACATTGCATATACAAATGTGTACCATAGAATTAGATCCTCTGCAGCGCTGACACATTGCAAATACAAGTGTGTATTACAGAATTAGATCCTCTGTAATGTTGATACATTGCACGTACAAGTGTGTACTATGCAAATAGATCCTCTGCAGTGCTGATATATTGCATATATAAATATGTACCACAAAATTAAATTCTCTGCAATGCTGATATATTGCACATACAAATGTGTACCACAGAATTAGATCCTCTGCAGCGCTGATACATTGCACATACAAATGTGTACCACAGAATTAGATCCTCTGCAGCGCTGATACATTGCACATACAAGTGTCTACTACAGAATTAGATCCTCTGCAGTGCTGATACATTGCCCATACAAATGTCTACCATATAATTAGATCCTCTGCAGTGCAGATCTATTGCAAATATAAATGTTTACCACAGAATTAAATCCTCTGCAGTGCTGATACATTACATAAACAAATGTGTACCACAGAATTAGATCCTCTGCAGTGCTGATACATTGCACATACAAATGTATACCACAAAACTGGATCATCTGCAGTGCTGATACACTGCACATACAAATGTGTACCACATAATTAGATCCTCTGCAGTGCTGATTCATTACACATACAAATATGTACCAAAGAATTAGATCCCCTGCATTGCTGATAAATTGCACATACAACTGTGTACCATAGAATTAGATCCTCTGCAGTGCTGATATATTGCACACATATATTTGTACCACAGAATTAGATCCTCTGCAGTGCTGATACATTGCACATACAAATGTGTACCACAGAATTAGATCATCTGCAGTGCTGATACATTCAACATAGAAGTATGCATAACAGAATTAGATCCTCTGCAGCGTTGATACATTGCAAATACAAATGTGTACCACAAAACTAAATTTTCTGCTGTGCTGATACATTGCACATACAAATGTGTACCACAGAATTAGATCCTCTGCAGTGCTGATTCATTGCACATACAAATGTGTACCACAGAATCAGATCCTCTGCAGTGCTGATACATTCATATATAAATGTGTACCACAGAATTAGATCCTCTGCAGTGCTGATACATTGCAAATACAAGTGTGTATTACAGAATTATATCCTCTGTAATGCTGATACATTGCACGTACAAGTGTGTACTACAGAATTAGATCCTCTGCAGTGCTGATATATTGCATATATAATGTGTACCACAGAATTAAATTCTTTGCAGTGCTGATACATTGCACATACAAATGTGTACCACAGAATTAGATCCTCCGCAGTGTTTATACATTGCACATACAAGTATGTCCTACAGAATTAGATCCTTCCAGCACTGATACATTGCACATACAAGTGTCTACTACAGAATTAAATTATCTGTAGTCCTGATAAATTGCATGTACAAGTGTGTACTACAGAATTAGATCCTCTACAGTGCTAATTTATTTCATATATAAATGTGTATGACAGAATCAAACTGTCTGCAATACTGATACATTGCACATACAAATGTATCACAGAATTAGATCCTCTGCATTGCTGATACATTGCATATACAAATGTGTACCATATTAGATCCTCTGCAGCGCTGATATATTGCATTTACAAATGTGTACCACAGAATTAAAACCTCTGCAGTGCTGATACATTGCATATACAAATGTGTACCATAGAATTAGATTCTCTGCAGTGCTGATACATTCCACATACAAAGGTGTACCACAGAATTAGATCCTTTGCAGCGCTGACACATTGCAAATACAAGTGTGTATTACAGAATTAGATCCTCTGTAATGCTGATACATTGCACGTACAAGTGTGTACTATGCAAATAGATCCTCTGCAGTGCTGATATATTGCATATATAAATATGTACCACAAAATTAAATTCTCTGCAATGCTGATACATTGCACATACAAATGTGTACCACAGAATTAGATCCTCTGCAGCGCTGATACATTGCACATACAAATGTGTACTACAGAATTAGATCCTCTGCAGCGCTGATACATTGCACATACAAGTGTCTACTACAGAATTAGATCCTCTGCAGTGCTGATACATTGCCCATACAAATGTCTACCATATAATTAGATCCTCTGCAGTGCAGATCTATTGCAAATATAAATGTTTACCACAGAATTAAATCCTCTGCAGTGCTGATACATTACATAAACAAATGTGTACCACAGAATTAGATCCACTGCAGTGCTGATAAATTGCACATACAAATGTGTACCACAGAATTAGATCCTCTGCAGTGCTGATACATTGCACATACAAATGTATACCACAAAACTGGATCATCTGCAGTGCTGATACACTGCACATACAAATGTGTACCACATAATTAGATCCTCTGCAGTGCTGATTCATTACACATACAAATATGTACCACAGAATTAGATCCACTGCAGTGATGATAAATTGCACATACAAATGTGTACCACAGAATTAGATCCTCTGCAGTGCTGATATATTGCACACATATATTTGTACCACAGAATTAGATCCTCTGCAGTGCTGATACATTGCACATACAAATGTGTACCACAGAATTCGATCATCTGCAGTGCTGATACATTCAACATAGAAGTATGCATAACAGAATTAGATCCTCTGCAGTGTTGATACATTGCAAATACAAATGTGTACCACATAAATAAATTTTCTGCTGTGCTGATACATTGCACATACAAATGTGTACCACAGAATCAGATCCTCTGCAGTGCTGATACATTCATATATAAATGTGTACCACAGAATTAGATCCTCTGCAGTGCTGATACATTGCAAATACAAGTGTGTATTACAGAATTATATCCTCTGTAATGCTGATACATTGCACGTACGAGTGTGTACTACAGAATTAGATCCTCTGCAGTGCTGATATATTGCATATATAATGTGTACCACAGAATTAAATTCTTTGCAGTGCTGATACATTGCACATACAAATGTGTACCACAGAATTAGATCCTCTGAAGTGCTCATACATTACATATACAAATGTGTACCACAGAATTAGATCCTCCGCAGTGTTTATACATTGCACATACAAGTATGTCCTACAGAATTAGATCCTCTACAGTGCAGATACAGTGCATATACAAATGTGTACCATATAATTAGATCCTCTGCAGTGCTGATACATTTCAGACACAAATGTGTACCACAGAATTAGATCCTTTGCAGTGCTAATACATTGCACATACAAATATATACCACAGAATTAGATGCTCTGCATTGCTGATACATTGCATATACAAATGTGTACCATATAATTAGACCCTCTGCAGTGCTGATACAGTGCATGTACAAATGTGTACCATAGAATTAGATTCTCTGCAGTGCTGATACATTCCACATACAAATGTGTACCACAGAATTAGATCCTCTGCAGCTGATACATTGCAAATACAAGTCGTGTACAGAATTAGATCCTCTGTAATGCTGATACATTGCACGTACAAGTGTGTACTATGGTATTAGATCATCTACAGTGCAGATACATTGCATATACAAATGTGTACCATATAATTAGATACTCTGCAGTGCTGATACATTTCACACACAAATGTGTACCACAGAATTAGATCCATTGCAGTGCTAATACATTGCACATACAAATATATACCACAGAATTGGATGCTCTGCATTGCTGATACATTGCATATACAAATGTGTACCATATAATTAGATCCTCTGCATTGCTGACATATTGCATTTACAAATGTGTACCACAGAATTAGAACCTCTGCAGTGCTGATACATTGCATATACAAATGTGTACCATAGAATTAAATTCTCTGCAGTGCTGATACATTCCACATACAAATGTGTACCACAGAATTAGATCCTCTACAGCACTGATACATTGCAAATACAAGTGTGCATTACAGAATTAGATCCACTGTAATGCTGATACATTGTACGTACAAGTATGTACTACACAATTAGATCCTCTGCATTGCTGATATATTGCATATATAAATGTGTACCACAAAATTAAATTCTCTGCAATGCTGATACATTGCACATACAAGTGTCTACTACAGAATTAAATCATCTGTAGTCCTGATAAATTGCACGTACAAGTGTGTACTACAGAATTAGTTCCTCTACAGTGCTAATTTATTTCATATATAAATGTGTATGACAGAATCAAATTGTCTGCAATACTGATACATTGCACATACAAATGTATCACAGAATTAGATCCTCTGCATTGCTGATACATTGCATATACAAATGTGTACCATATTAGATCCTCTGCAGCGCTGATATATTGCATTTACAAATGTGTACCACAGAATTAAATCCTCTGCAGTGCTGATACATTGCATATACAAATGTGTACCATAGAATTAGATTCTCTGCAGTGCTGATACATTCCACATACAAAGGTGTACCACAGAATTAGATCCTCTGCAGCGCTGACACATTGCAAATACAAGTGTGTATTACAGAATTAGATCCTCTGTAATGTTGATACATTGCACGTACAAGTGTGTACTATGCAAATAGATCCTCTGCAGTGCTGATATATTGCATATATAAATATGTACCACAAAATTAAATTCTCTGCAATGCTGATATATTGCACATACAAATGTGTACCACAGAATTAGATCCTCTGCAGCGCTGATACATTGCACATACAAATGTGTACCACAGAATTAGATCCTCTGCAGTGCTGATACATTGCACATACAAGTGTCTACTACAGAATTAGATCCTCTGCAGTGCTGATACATTGCCCATACAAATGTCTACCATATAATTAGATCCTCTGCAGTGCAGATCTGTTGCAAATATAAATGTTTACCACAGAATTAAATCCTCTGCAGTGCTGATACATTACATAAACAAATGTGTACCACAGAATTAGATCCTCTGCAGTGCTGATACATTGCACATACAAATGTATACCACAAAACTGGATCATCTGCAGTGCTGATACACTGCACATACAAATGTGTACCACATAATTAGATCCTCTGCAGTGCTGATTCATTACACATACAAATATGTACCAAAGAATTAGATCCCCTGCATTGCTGATAAATTGCACATACAACTGTGTACCATAGAATTAGATCCTCTGCAGTGCTGATATATTGCACACATATATTTGTACCACAGAATTAGATCCTCTGCAGTGCTGATACATTGCACATACAAATGTGTACCACAGAATTAGATCATCTGCAGTGCTGATACATTCAACATAGAAGTATGCATAACAGAATTAGATCCTCTGCAGCGTTGATACATTGCAAATACAAATGTGTACCACAAAACTAAATTTTCTGCTGTGCTAATACATTGCACATACAAATGTGTACCACAGAATTAGATCCTCTGCAGTGCTGATTCATTGCACATACAAATGTGTACCACAGAATCAGATCCTCTGCAGTGCTGATACATTCATATATAAATGTGTACCACAGAATTAGATCCTCTGCAGTGCTGATACATTGCAAATACAAGTGTGTATTACAGAATTATATCCTCTGTAATGCTGATACATTGCACGTACAAGTGTGTACTACAGAATTAGATCTTCTGCAGTGCTGATATATTGCATATATAATGTGTACCACAGAATTAAATTCTTTGCAGTGCTGATACATTGCACATACAAATGTGTACCACAGAATTAGATCCTCTGAAGTGCTCATACATTACATATACAAATGTGTACCACAGAATTAGATCCTCCGCAGTGTTTATACATTGCACATACAAGTATGTCCTACAGAATTAGATCCTCTACAGTGCAGATACAGTGCATATACAAATGTGTACCATATAATTAGATCCTCTGCAGTGCTGATACATTTCAGACACAAATGTGTACCACAGAATTAGATCCTTTGCAGTGCTAATACATTGCACATACAAATATATACCACAGAATTAGATGCTCTGCATTGCTGATACATTGCATATACAAATGTGTACCATATAATTAGACCCTCTGCAGTGCTGATACAGTGCATGTACAAATGTGTACCATAGAATTAGATTCTCTGCAGTGCTGATACATTCCACATACAAATGTGTACCACAGAATTAGATCCTCTGCAGCGCTGATACATTGCAAATACAAGTGCGTATTACAGAATTAGATCCTCTGTAATGCTGATACATTGCACGTACAAGTGTGTACTATGGTATTAGATCATCTACAGTGCAGATACATTGCATATACAAATGTGTACCATATAATTAGATACTCTGCAGTGCTGATACATTTCACACACAAATGTGTACCACAGAATTAGATCCATTGCAGTGCTAATACATTGCACATACAAATATATACCACAGAATTGGATGCTCTGCATTGCTGATACATTGCATATACAAATGTGTACCATATAATTAGATCCTCTGCATTGCTGACATATTGCATTTACAAATGTGTACCACAGAATTAGAACCTCTGCAGTGCTGATACATTGCATATACAAATGTGTACCATAGAATTAAATTCTCTGCAGTGCTGATACATTCCACATACAAATGTGTACCACAGAATTAGATCCTCTACAGCACTGATACATTGCAAATACAAGTGTGCATTACAGAATTAGATCCACTGTAATGCTGATACATTGTACGTACAAGTATGTACTACACAATTAAATCCTCTGCATTGCTGATATATTGCATATATAAATGTGTACCACAAAATTAAATTCTCTGCAATGCTGATACATTGCACATACAAATGTGTACCACGGAATTAGATCCTTCCCGCACTGATACATTGCACATACAAGTGTCTACTACAGAATTAAATCATCTGTAGTCCTGATAAATTGCACGTACAAGTGTGTACTACAGAATTAGTTCCTCTACAGTGCTAATTTATTTCATATATAAATGTGTATGACAGAATCAAATTGTCTGCAATACTGATACATTGCACATACAAATGTATCACAGAATTAGATCCTCTGCATTGCTGATACATTGCATATACAAATGTGTACCATATTAGATCCTCTGCAGCGCTGATATATTGCATTTACAAATGTGTACCACAGAATTAAATCCTCTGCAGTGCTGATACATTGCATATACAAATGTGTACCATAGAATTAGATTCTCTGCAGTGCTGATACATTCCACATACAAAGGTGTACCACAGAATTAGATCCTCTGCAGCGCTGACACATTGCAAATACAAGTGTGTATTACAGAATTAGATCCTCTGTAATGTTGATACATTGCACGTACAAGTGTGTACTATGCAAATAGATCCTCTGCAGTGCTGATATATTGCATATATAAATATGTACCACAAAATTAAATTCTCTGCAATGCTGATATATTGCACATACAAATGTGTACCACAGAATTAGATCCTCTGCAGCTGATACATTGCACATACAAATGTGTACCACAGAATTAGATCCTCTGCAGTGCTGATACATTGCACATACAAGTGTCTACTACAGAATTAGATCCTCTGCAGTGCTGATACATTGCCCATACAAATGTCTACCATATAATTAGATCCTCTGCAGTGCAGATCTGTTGCAAATATAAATGTTTACCACAGAATTAAATCCTCTGCAGTGCTGATACATTACATAAACAAATGTGTACCACAGAATTAGATCCTCTGCAGTGCTGATACATTGCACATACAAATGTATACCACAAAACTGGATCATCTGCAGTGCTGATACACTGCACATACAAATGTGTACCACATAATTAGATCCTCTGCAGTGCTGATTCATTACACATACAAATATGTACCAAAGAATTAGATCCCTGCATTGCTGATAAATTGCACATACAACTGTGTACCATAGAATTAGATCCTCTGCAGTGCTGATATATTGCACACATATATTTGTACCACAGAATTAGATCCTCTGCAGTGCTGATACATTGCACATACAAATGTGTACCACAGAATTAGATCATCTGCAGTGCTGATACATTCAACATAGAAGTATGCATAACAGAATTAGATCCTCTGCAGCGTTGATACATTGCAAATACAAATGTGTACCACAAAACTAAATTTTCTGCTGTGCTGATACATTGCACATACAAATGTGTACCACAGAATTAGATCCTCTGCAGTGCTGATTCATTGCACATACAAATGTGTACCACAGAATCAGATCCTCTGCAGTGCTGATACATTCATATATAAATGTGTACCACAGAATTAGATCCTCTGCAGTGCTGATACATTGCAAATACAAGTGTGTATTACAGAATTATATCCTCTGTAATGCTGATACATTGCACGTACAAGTGTGTACTACAGAATTAGATCCTCTGCAGTGCTGATATATTGCATATATAATGTGTACCACAGAATTAAATTCTTTGCAGTGCTGATACATTGCACATACAAATGTGTACCACAGAATTAGATCCTCTGAAGTGCTCATACATTACATATACAAATGTGTACCACAGAATTAGATCCTCCGCAGTGTTTATACATTGCACATACAAGTATGTCCTACAGAATTAGATCCTCTACAGTGCAGATACAGTGCATATACAAATGTGTACCATATAATTAGACCCTCTGCAGTGCTGATACAGTGCATATACAAATGTGTACCATATAATTAGATTCTCTGCAGTGCTGATACATTCCACATACAAATGTGTACCACAGAATTAGATCCTCTGCAGCGCTGATACATTGCAAATACAAGTGCGTATTACAGAATTAGATCCTCTGTAATGCTGATACATTGCACGTACAAGTGTGTACTATGGTATTAGATCCTCTGCAGTGCTGATACATTGCATATATAAATGTGTACCACAAAATTAAATTCTCTACAATGCTGATACATTGCACATACAAATGTGTGCCACAGAATTAGATCCTCTGCAGTGCTGATACATTGCATATACAAATGTGTACCACAGAATTAGATCCTCCGCAGTGTTGATTCATTGCATGTACAAGTAGCCCTACAGAAATAGATCCTCTGCAGTGCTCATACATTTCACATACAAATGTGTACTACAGACTTAGATCCTCTGCAGTGCTGACACATTGTACATATAAATGTATACCACAGAATTAGATCCTCTGCAGTGCTGATACATTGCACATAGAAGTGTCTGCTACAGAATTAGATCCTCTGTAGTCCTGATACATTGCACGTACAAGTGTGTACTACAGAATTAGATCCTCTGCAGTGCTGATACATTGCATATACAAATGTGTGCCATATAATAAGATCCTCTGCAGTGCTGATACATTGCCCATACAAATGTCTACCATATAATTAGATCATCTGCAGTGCAGATCTATTGCAAATATAAATGTTTACCACAGAATTAGATCCTCTGCAGTGCTGATACATTGCATAAACAAATTTGTACCACAGAATTAGATCTACTGCAGTGCTGATAAATTGCACATACAAATGTGTACCATAGAATTAGATCCTCTGCAGTGCTGATACATTGCACATACAAATGTGTACCACAAAACTGGATCATCTGCAGTGCTGATACACTGCACATACAAATGTGTACCACATAATTAGATCCTCTGCAGTGCTGATTCATTACACATACAAATATGTACCACATAATTAGATCCCCTGCATTGCTGATAAATTGCACATACAACTGTGTACCATATAATTAGATCCTCTGCAGTGCTGATACATTGCAAATACAAATGTGTACCACAGAATTAGATCTTCTGCAGTGCTGATACATTGAACATACAAGTGTGTACCACATAACTAAATTTTCTGCTGTGCTGATACATTACACATACAAATGCATACCACAGAATTATATCCTCAGCAGTGCTGATACATTGCACATACAAATGTGTACCGCAGAATTAGATCCTTTGCAGTGCTGATACATTCATATATAAATGTGTACCACAGAATTAAATCCTCTGCGGTGCTGGTTCATTGCATATACAAATGTTTACCATATAGTTAGATCCTCTGGAGTGCTGATGCATTGCACATACAAATGTGTACCACAGAATTAGATCCTCTGCAGTGCTGATACATTGTACATACAAATGTGTACCACAGAATTAGATCCTCTGCAGTGCTGATACATTCATATATAAATGTGTATCACAGAATTAAATCCTCTGCAGTGCTGATACATTGCATATACAAATGTGTACCATATAGTTTGATCCTCTGGAGTGCTGATATAGTGGATATATAACTGTGTACCACAGCATTAGATACTTTGCAATGCTGATACATTACATATACAAATGTGTACCACAGAAGTAGATCCTCTTCAGTACTGATACAGTGCACATACAAATGTGTACCACAGAATTAAATCCTCTGCAGTGCTCTTACATTGCACATATAAATGTGTAGCACAGAATTAGATCATTCCCAGTGCTGATACATTGCACAAACAAATATGTACCACAGAATTAGATCCTTTGCATTGCTGATACATTGCATATACAAATTTGTACCGTATAATTAGATCCTATGCAGAGCTGATATATTGCATATACAAATGTGTACTACAGAATTAGATCCTCTGCAGTGCTGATACATTGCACATAAAAATGTGTACCACAGAATTTGATTATCTGCAGTGCTGATACACTGACCATACAAATATGTACCACAGAATTAGAACCTCTACATTGCTGATACATTGCATATACAAATTTGTACCATATATTTAGATCTTCTGCAGTGCTAATTTATTGCATATATAAATGTATACCACATAATTAGACCCCTGCAGTACTGATGCATTGCATAAACAAATGTGTACCACAGAATTGGATCCTCTGCAATGCTGATACATTGCACATACAAATATGTACCACAGAATTAGCTCATCTGTAGTGCTGATACATTGCACATACAAATGTGTTCCACATAATTAGATCCTCTGCAGTGCTGATACATTGCACATACAAATGTGTACTACGAAATTAGATCCTCTGCAGTGCTGATACATTACACATACAAATGTGTATCACAGAATTAGATTCTCTACAGTGCTGATACAGTCCACATACAAATGTGTACCATAGAATTAGATCCTCTACAGCGCTGATACATTGCACATACAAGTGTGTACTACAGAATTAGATTCTCTGCAGTGCTGATATATTGCATATATATAATGTGTTCCACAGAATTAAATTCTCTGCAGTGCTGATACATTTCACACACAAATGTGTGCCACAGAATTAGATCCTCTGCAGTGCTGATAGACTGCACATTCAAATGTGTAACACAGAACTAGATATTCTGTAGTGCTGACACATTGCACATACAAATGTGTGCTACAGAATTAGATCCTCTGCAGTGCTGACACATTGTACAGACAAATGTGTACCACAGAATTAGATCCTCTGCCATGCTGATAAATTACACATACAAATGTGTACCAGAGAATTAGATTCTCTGCAGTACTGATACATTCCACATACAAATGTGTTCCACAGAATTAGATCCTCTTTAGCCCTGATACATTGCACATACAAGTCTGTACTACAGAATTAGATCCTCTACAGTGCTGATACATTGCATGTACAAGTGTGTACTACAGAATTATATCCTCTGCAGTGCTGATATATTGCATATATAAATGTGTACCACAGGATTAAATTCTCTGCAGTGCTGATACGTTGCACACACAAATGTGTACCACAAAATTAGATCCTCCACAGTGTTGATACATTGCACATACAAGTATGTCCTACAGAATTAGATCTTCTGCAGTGCTGATACATTGCATATACAAATGTGTACCATATAATTAGATCCTATACAGTGCTGATACATTGCACATAAAAATGTGTACCACAGAATTAGATCCTCTGTAGTGCTGAGTGCTGATACATTGCATATAAAAAGGTATACAATATATTTAGCTCATCTGCAGTGCTGATGTAGTGCATATATAAATGTGTATGGCAGAATTAGATCCGCTGTTGTGCTGATACATTGCACATACTTGTGCTAGCTTTGCAGGATTCTAGATGAAGGAAAAATCCAGTAAAATGGTAATGAGGTGTATGCATGTATATCATTTCAATCCATTGCTATATAAATCAAATTAATTATAGCCAGGAAATACCAGAATTTAAACCAGAAAATCACAATGGCAATAGTGCAGGAACAAAAGCTAGTAAACAAGTAAACTGTACCAAAGGAAATACCCTCCAGGAAGTAGATTTAGACCATGCAATATACCTCTGTTTGTGAGGGTGCATGATGATTTCTAGCTCAGTACTATCTTAATTTTTTGTGACTTGCAGACATTCATTAGGCTTTAATAGCAGATGTTTTCTAAATCAAGCCACTACATTATACCTAGGAGAATGCAAACATAGCCTTTCATATTTTGTGTATCAATATGCTGGAAAAAGCAGTTTGACAAAAAATATCTTTAAGTGTTTGCAATAAAGACTACATGAACAAGCATCCCTATATCATATAGAAATACTCCAGAAAGTGTTCATTCTACTAGTCTGCTCTGCCCCCATGCACCCTAGCCCCTAATGCTGCCCCTTCCCTCATACTTAACCCTACATCTTCCATTCATAAAAAACTTCCCATAACACTGCCACTATACAAGTCACAGTTGGACACACAAACATTCACAAACACACAAAAGCAGCACTATATCTGTCTCCTAGCTTAACCCTAACCCAAATCCTATTATAACCAAACTCATGCAGAAGCATACAAGCCCTATCCTTCACTCATCCCTGACCCTAACTCACATACACATACACAAACACTTTCATCCCTCCAAGCCCACATTACACACTGTCAACATTTCCACCACTTGGCTATCTGTACTGTTGACAACTTCTACTAATATTGTCTGTTGCCTTTGTACCAGCATAGAAGGCCAGCTGTCTTTGAATAGATTAGGCCTAACACATGTGCCTCTCTGCTCAAAATCTATGAATCCCATTGCTTGTTTAGAATATTAAAGGAGAAATAATCTTTGGTATAATTGAAAGATATATTAGTCTATTAAACAGCCTATCAAAAGCAGAGAAAAAGTGAAATTAAAAGGAATAAATAATGATTAATAATGAGAAGTTTAATAATCAAAAATGATGTGTTATGACTTAAGATGTTCTTTAAGTAATTCTGAATGTGAAATAGGCATCATGTTTCTAAATAAAATAAATGCTCCAACATCATGAAAAGTAACTATGAAATGCAAATATTAATGTATGTGACTCACACAGAAAAAAATTCACTTTATTTTTTAATCTGTATGTTTTAAATTTATTAGGACAAGACATTCAAATGACAGTTATTGTAAATGTGGCACAGCAGATACATTCATGACTAATACTTAGAAGAATAATTTTTCAAGGAGATCTAAGCCCATTATGAAATCTTGCAAACATATAGTTTAAGATGGAATCCTCAGTTGTAGCACTTTGCCTGTCAAACCTTAGAGTAGTCATCAACTTGGAAGGGTAAACAGAAGACTGACAAACTGTAATAACCATATTGGAGAGCATAAGGTTTTGTAAGGCTAGGTATTTGTCATTCTGTTGTATGACTGCGGAGTTGTCATGATTGGCAGTTGTTTAGTTTATGAATGCAGTGCTTTGTTGTTATTAAGTTTTACTGGTTCATTTTTATATTGATCTGCTGTGCTTGTTATTTCATTTTGCATAACTGTATTATGGGAAATAATACTGTGCTAGATTTGACATTTGTGTAGTACACCATAACTTCTGGGTAAAAATCATCCATTATCAAATTACTATGATACTGGAGCTTATTTATTTAAGAAGGAATTGCATGGGATTTGGACCCATTGCTGTGTTTTAGAGGGCTGTTACTGAGTAAGGACTATTATATAGATTTTTACATTATGTTTAGTATTTAATGCATTTTAATATTGTTGTAGCTTCTGATGTATGGTGTGGACTTTTCATTTGAATGTAATATATATGACACTGAAAGTAATGTCCTTTAGTAACCTGAAAAAATGCCTTGTTCACTCATCTGCATTAATAATGGAGCCATTTTTTACATTTTGCTACAGAAAGTGATGAAACCTTCATTTATGTCCATAAGGACATAAATGTTTGCTTTCTTTTCATTTTTCTGGCTTGGTATTAGGCATGCCAATGGTTGGTTCAAGGAGAAAATAATAGGTTAAACCAACTTCCTATTAAACATTAAAGAAGAAAAATTATTTAGTCAAGGAATTGCAGACAAAGTGGAAATTCTACCAGAGTTTATTGTCCTGGTCCCCTTCAATAAACACATCACACCAAATGACATTTGATGATCTTTATTAAAATTCCATAACATAGCTTTGTTCACCAAATTCATTAATTACAACTATTCATAATATACTTGATTCTAAACATAGCATAACATCCTTGTAATGTTAATCAGGGCAGTGTACCTACTCACCCTGCCCCAGTAAGCAGCGTCCATACCTCTGCTCGCTTACCTTACTTATGAAGCACCATCCTTGTAATGTTAATCAAGGCAACATACCTACTCACCCTGCCCAACAAACAGGGTCCACACCTCTGCTCAATTACTTTACTTATGAAGCAGCATCCCATCTCACTTCATACACCATTCATTGAATTAGCTTCCACCAAATAAGCAGCATTCTTACCTCAGCTTGCTTATCTATTCAGCAAGCTTCCTACAACTACTAATTTTCCTTTCCCCAGATCCTTGAAATGAACATCCAGACACCAGAGGGGGAACAAAAGAGGGCAAGCCTATCCCTCTTCTCAGCCTACCCCCACTGATAAATAACCCTAATCCCCCCAACCCACCAACGAAAAGAGGGAGGGTGGGTGGGTAGCAAGTTCATGCCAAAATCTGCTTGCCTAACCCAGCTACACTAAAGTAAACCTCTTAAGCCCCTCCCCATCCCTATCTCATTTTCTCCCAACCATCCCTGCCTCCAATTAACCCTTTCACCTCCCCAGCCCACTTAACTCCCCCTAATAATAACCTACCCCCCACCCCCCATGAATATGTCCCGGGACAACTTGGTTTGTTGCCAAACTTCATTTGTCCCAGTCCCCTTCAATAAACACATCATGACCTTTATTACATTTCCATAACATAGCTTTGTTCACCAAATTCATTAATTACAACCATTCATAATATAAATGATTCTAAACACAGCATTACATCCTTGTAATGTTAATCAGGGTAGCGTACCTACTCACCCTTCCCAACAAGCAGAGTCCACACCTCTACTCATTTACTTTACTTATGAAGCAGTGTCCCATCTCACTTCATACACCATTCATTGAATTATCTTCCACCAAATAAGCAGCATCCTTACCTCAACTTGCTTATCTATTCAGCAAGCTTCCTCCAACTACTCATTTTCCTTTCCCCATATCCTTGAAATGAACATCCAGATACCAGAGGGGGAACATAAGAGGGCAGTTTATCCCTGTTCTCCATCAACCAGCCTGACCAGGCTGTTCCCCCTCCCTTCTACCTAAAATTGTTCAACCCACTACTTCCCATAAAGGGAAGGGTCAAGCTAAACATCATTTGGTGTACCCATCATCTGTAAAGCACCTTAGAATCCTATCATAAACCCACCTTGTCATACCATCACTGAAACAGACCCTAATAAAACTACATAAAATATTCTTACTGTGACCACACTGTACCACCAGAACATCCACCAAGAGAATACATACCCTTTTAGCCCACTTCCTTCAAAGCTGAAATCATGGCACAACCTGAACGGATTGACAACATATAACCACAACAAAACCACAAACTGTAACCCATTGAACTCAAATTGACACCCAGACAAAACTAGTATCAAGTCTCACACCCAGGACCCTGTCAATTGTAGCATATCACCTTAGCCCACCAACTACCCAGTTCTGGATGTGCAACAACTCAATTACCGTAGGGAATAGTCTAACTCCAAAACTTTAATGTCATAACCTTAGATGTCAGAAAAGCAACACCCCTTTACCTAGTTCCTGAAAACTCACCTATACTCAACCATGAGTACTCTACATGCCCAGCCATAACATCCCAATTCACTCATTACCAAGCCATCCTATCCCTGTTTGTCCCTGGCCACTCTCCTCAAAAGCTATTTTTCTTTATGTTACCTATACCACTAGTAGGTAATTAAGACCTGTCTTACAGCTGCCTTATCCTGCAACCAAGCTGCCTTTAAACCAAGCTTCCTTTAAACCTTCTAACTCCCCTGTAACAACACACCCATTTTCTGCAACTACCCCAACACAGCCACCTACCTACCATGCTTCCTAAAACCCTATCTACAAAATTCAACCCAAACCCCAAGTGAAATTCTCCTTGTGCTATCCTGTAAACCTTAACCTGGTATGTAACATTAACACTAACTACTCAAGGGACAATTTTGTCACCCCAAAGATACCACCCATGAGGAACAAACTCCAGCATCCTGTCCAACACCTCATTGGCCCTTCCCCCACATACGGTTCAAACAACTAGATTAGTGAATACAACCACCCCAAGGCTCCCATAAAGCAAGGATTGAACTTCACTGGCTTGCAAGAGCCATAGGGCTGTAGCCTAATAAGTTCCTGTGCTCCTATGAATATAGTTACCCTACTCATCCCGTGGGATTCCCACACTCCCCATAAACCATCCCCAACAGTTTTCCCTTTGGCCCCCCTACCTACCTCTTCCTTGCTTGCTCCCTATACGAATGCAATAATCAGCTCCTATTAATTAAACACAGAGCTCTAACATGCCTTACTAAGGTGATTACTCAGACCCTCCTTGTACCCCATTCCAGTGGCAGCATCCATCCTATCAAATCATCACCTTTCAAATCCCCTTTCTAGCCACCGCATGATGCCTTCTGCACTTCAGCAATCTGCAAAGAAAAGAAAACAATAAATTCTATGAGCACACATACCAATAATTACTTAACATAGAGGCACTGACAAGGACCACTGCCACCCATCAATTGTTTACCAAACTCTGCACCAAATATGGCACCGGCACCATTTTTTTTTTATATACTATGACTCATATCCCTTGAACAGGAGTGTTAAGTGCTACCCGAAGAAAAGAGCCAAATTTGTCTAGCTTATAACCATCCCCGAACCAGTAACCTAATAACTTCTTATGATACTAAAAGTGCTGTGACTCCCCTCCAACTACCTGAACCCCATCCACATTGACATGCCTAAATGAGCACTAAATAAAATGCATTACTTGTAACCTCATCAAGCCTGCTGCAGAACCCAAACTCTTACCTAAGGCCATGGCTGTTGCTCCCTTTGACGGTAAATGCCCAAAACAGGGACAACTTTCAAGCTTAATCAAACATACTGAATGGTTAGCAGAACAAATTATGCAACCAATTAACCCTGAGATCAAAACTCAAATGCCTGTCCTTCTCTGACTAGCAGTGTAAATCCTCTACCAAGAACTCAACAACTTTGAAAACCACTTACTTCCATCAGTAACTGTTGCCCACTTGTGCTCCCCATGTTTAACCTCCTCGCCCGTCACTGCTTCCCTCATCTGCAAATTCACTGTGTATTGCCACAACTGGTACTTGGCACACCATCATCTACAAAGAAAAGGAGAAAAGTAAGCCCACTAATATGTAAATAGAAGGCTTCACCTTATACCCACTTATTCCAAATTACAGCCGCAGCATTCCAAGAACCCATCTGCAAAAAAGAAAAAGACATGTGAATCATCCAAAATACATAACACACATTCCAAGACATCTTCAAGGGCAACCTATCCTGCCATCCTGGGAAGGAATGTACCACCGCCACTCACATGTATGACAAAGTAGCCATAACTGAAGCTATGCCTCCAATGACCTTATCAAATACCCAGGATAAATGTAACTACCAGTCGAGTACGTTACAACTAAACCCCACACATGAAGAGACCTATCAATATCCACTATCCGGGTAACCTTGCAACTCCAGACCACTTCCATTAGCGCCCTGTATAAGCCAAGCTAACTTATATTGTAAAGCCATCTGCCTAGCTCTTAACCTTCCATCTCCAAATGAGGCACACTAACCAACATAATGGGGAACAAATGGACACAATGCAGCAAACCTAATAATAGCTGATTAGCAGCTTACAAAATATAATCAGGTATTATTTTAAGTATTCCTCTTACAAACCTAAAAGGTTGCTAGAACAGGTTGCAGTAGCATGGATATTCAGAATGGCTAGTCAGAATGTCGGTAATCAGGGCAGCGTATCATTGAAAGTTAATAACAAATTAACTTAATGCTTATGAAGCTGACTACAAAGTTCTTGTAAAATGAATAAAACTGACTTGCAGAAAAATGCCAGAGTGGATATCACACCTCTCAACCTCTTAGAGCCAAAATCTGGACAAAGCCTAAAATGATGTAGGGGCAAATAGGAACAGATTTTAAGCATTGCCTGTAGCAACTTAGCAAATTGACCAAATAATGGCTTGTGCATTAGCATGAATCCTCTGAAGAATGTGGAGTCTCAACTCAAATGTCTGTCATTATTCACTGACTTCAACCCTATTTGCCAGAAAAGTACCTGTTTTAGGAGGAACACACCAAAATATGAGGCAGAATCTAGACATCCTGCAAAATAATCTGTACAGTTGAGAGGTATGGTGGATATACAGTGACAGCTCGCAAATGACATTTTAAGCAGCCCCATGTCCGCACCACCAAGCCCCTGCACACGTAGACTACCACACTACCTCAAGCAAACTTCATACTCTGAGCCTAAAGCCCGCAAAATAAATTTGCGGTTCCTCAAACGGGCAAAGCATCCAGTGTCCACCACAGTCAAGCACAAAGTCAAAAAACAAAATGCAGCCCTCCACAATCTACAACAACTCGAAAACTAAACTAATTTCAAAACCATGCTAAATACAAAGTATTAAAAGATTTCACCTTAAACCTTACACAATAGCAAACACACTGTGTTGACATTTGACTTCTGTCTAATGCAGGAAATGAAATATTAATTATTGTTCATGTAATATTTATGTTGTCATGAATATCATGTATTTCTAAATATCTTGACAACCAAGTAGCACAGGCAGAATTGCTTAGCCTCACATGTAAGCACTCAGCTGGCAGCTGGATGAGCAAATGCTGCTAACAGTATGAGTGTAATTTGAGTGGTTTCTGAGATACTATAAGTTGTTTACAAAATAGTACAAACCTAAGAGTTACTTCGGTTACTACTACTATAAAATCCACTTAAGAATTAAAACTTAAAGAATACTATCACTATAAAATTGGTTTGAGCCAAAGAATTTCATATTTACACCTCTTTAGCAGCCACCACCGCTATGCCACAGGTCCACCCCAACTTCGTAAAAAGATCTCCAGTTAATCTGCCAGCATTTATATGAACCCATGCTGCACAAAGCTGCAGTCACTAGCAGCATCCACACTCTGATCATAATCCACCACAGTCCCCTATTACAATAGATATAAAGAATTTCTGATTTATTCCCAAGACTACAGAAGGGAACTCCTCTCTGATTGGCAATGTCACCGCCAAGCGTGCCTCTGGTTATTCTCTGAAGAGCTGCACTAATGCCTGATGTCATCTGGAAACCAGCCAACCAGACTTGCCTTAATCAGGCATGTGAAGGCACCACAAACAGGGAACACGAGGAAACAGCTTATTGAAATTAGAGCCTGGTTTTAATACACTACTTTGTTGTGCTCTGCTAACCATTTTCTCAGCTTCATTTCTTACTGTTTTGTATTATAAGACCTTCTTTTCTTTAGTTTACTCTGGTGACTTCCTTTTACTTAAACCCCACTGCACTCTTTCAGTTACTGAAAATTCTTTCACAAGAGTTTTGAGGGAGTGGATGGGAAAGTTGTTATAAAATGTTTTTCATTAAAAGTGGTATAAAACTTAGTAAAGGGTTTCCCAACTGCAAATAAAATTGTCTATTGACTTGATCCACCATAGTCATTTCGGAAGGTGAACCAGCTCATGCCAACCAAAGAAACCCACCCTCGAAGGAGACACCACCACAACCACCAACGACTGCTGCTTACCATTAACGACACGTGGACAAACCCCAACACGCCAGAAACAAAACTGAAGCCACTGCCATCCCATTCCCCAATACCACCTCCCCCCAATGACCAAGGACACAAGTGCAAATGCGCCGGAAATCTCGGACCCCATGGGAGCGTCTCAGAAAATGCCCACCTGGCTGAAAAGCCAACAAGTCCAATGGACCACAAAGATCCACCGCCCACCACTGCTTTGGCTGAAAACCACATACCCTAGCAGACCACCAGGCTCAAGCAACCATCCTCACCACTAAATCATCCAGGGAAGCCCTCCACAACAACCACACACAGCTCAACAGCGAACCCTCCCACAAACCAACAGAACCAGTCATACCGGCATTTTTCACTTTTTTTTTTTTTAAACTGCCAAGCAGAAAGAGGGAGGATGCCACCAAATCCCGATCACCGAACACCACCCACCTCAAAACCCCCCCCACTGCCCTACCACCATGTTCCATCCACCCCCATTTTTTTTTTATATAAATTACCTCACAACCCACTTTGCCTCCTGCCTGTACTACGCCTGCCACCCGGTCACCACTCCACTGACAAAACACTCAAACTGTCATGCTTCAACACCAACCACTAGGAAAGCAGAAAACAACAAAACAACCTTACCCACTTTGCTCCCTGCACGCACCACCAATCCGAGGCCTACCTGATTCCTCAACACCAACCCAGTCGTCATGGACGTAACCTGCACTATAGCAAGTTCACGCCAAAATGTGCATGCCTAAGCCAGCTACACTAAACTAAACCTCTTAAGCCCCTCCACATCCCTATCTCATTTCCTCCCAAAATATCCCTGCCTCCACTTAACCCTTTCACCTCCCCAACCCACTTAACTCCCCCTAATAACAACCTACCCCCCCCCCATGAAGATGTCCCGGGACAACTTGGTGTGTTGCCAAACTTCATTTATACAAGTTAGGCTGTTAGAACACTTACTATGGTGCTGATCTCAGGCCTGGTCAATCTTTGTGTCAAAGTACTGTAGCATGTACATTATTGGTTTCTCCATATATAATAATAAATGAATGAATATAGAAGGAAAGATAGATAGGTAAGCAAAACACTACATTACAAGTGACTGAGACTTAAGTATCTATAGGGCAAAAGCCAGTCATTGACAGCATTTAAATTCATACATACCCAGATCGCTACACCATTGAGAACTACTCGTTTACCCACTACTGTTCTGTTAGAAATGGACTTAATGGGAAGGTGTGAACAGAGGGAGATTCCTCAATTTCTTGGAGCAGTTGCCTCTTAAGTGCATTGTAATCTACTCTGTGCTAATTAGCATACATGAGTACACATTAATGTACAAGTCATCAAAAAGATTACTTCCGTGAGACGTATGTTAATGAGAATATATAGAGATTTATTGACAGAGCTGAAGCCCCCTTGTATCATCATACCACTATTACTTTATATAATGATGCCAAAGTCTGCTTATTTTGCTATGAAGACAAGTATTTTACTTTCTTCAGGATGGTGTAATCTAAGAATGTGAATATTTACAAAACTGGATGTGGGAGTGTAAGTATGTTTTCTTACTATATATATATATATATATATATATATATATATAAATATAGATATATATATATATATATATATATATATATATATAAATATAGATATGTATGTATGTATTTCTATTATCTTTTTACTGAGCCTTACTTTGTTTAATTTTTCTTGAGTGTTGATCCAGGTTTTGTATAGTAATTTAACATTTCTAAACTTGGTGTTTGACATTTTGAGATATGAAATAATAAGTTGTCATCTGCTGGGATGAATATTTGAGTATGTATTGTACTTTTGCATTCAATGATATGTCTTTAAATGCTAATTTCTTTGTAGGTGGAATGTTCTTACACCATAAAAAGGGGGGGGGGCTCCCAAGATAACAGATGGCACAGCTAACCCAGTACATTCATTAGTCTTGAACCCAGTCTTATCAACTTCAATACTAATTCCTGCCTTCTTAGTCCACACATGGTAGATTTCATTTTACTCCCTATTTTATTGTTAGCATAAAACAGACAAGGCATTTTATGTGCTAAAATATACTTTTTTGTCACATTATCTGAAATTGGATCTACCTTTAATTTGTAAGGTCTTAGCAGATTTCTTTAATCGGACTATATCTCCTGGCTCAGAATATCAGAAGTATGCCTGATAACTGATTTCTGTTTAAAGTAGTATATCTCCTTTGGTGTTTTCATGGATGACCTTTTGTCTTGCCATTCCTACCTTGCTGCTACTAATGTATTACAACACAACTTAATCATTTTCTCAGTTAAATAGACATAAATCTTACTAAATATAGATGACTGGGATACATTTTGATCACTTTCTTTTTTTAATAATACTTTTTTTACTTGAGGATCTTGCATATTAAAGTAGCTAGGGATCAATATTTTCCAAGTAATAGACTAGTATAGACAACTATGGCAAAACATCTAAGATCAAAAGTTAGACACATTATCTTGACATCAAACATCAGCCTTTTGACTACCTTGATGTTAATCCTACCCAAGATGATCATTTTCATTATGATATACAGCTGCCTATCCCTTCATTCCTTAATGACTCTGAAATGGAAACTCGTTTATGCAGTTTACTTTACTTAATGCCACAGGTATTTTACTTCTGACCATTATATGACCTGCTTCTAATACAATGGCCAGAAATCCTTCAATCACTTTAAATTTCTTACTTCATACATTTTTTTCAATTATTATAAATCTCCCATGTACCTCTGTAGATGGATGATTCTGGTGCTGTAGTTAAACAAATGGGCGGCAGGATGTCTGAATGGGTATAAAAATGAGTGAATGATTAGCAGGATACAACTTAGAAACATGTTTGAAATACAGAGAGTGAAAAAAAGATGGAAAAAATAAATATATTATCAAAGAGATA
The DNA here is from genome assembly GCF_019279795.1 of Protopterus annectens. Lineage (NCBI taxonomy): Eukaryota > Metazoa > Chordata > Ceratodontiformes > Protopteridae > Protopterus > Protopterus annectens. The sequence goes on from NC_056731.1 coordinate 1,509,410,952, forward strand.
TTGTAAAATCTGTAGATGCTTATGAGCTGTATTTCAAAAAGGGATAAAGCAATCCTGAAGATAGGGAGCTAATAGATGTATTTATTTATTTATTAAAGCAATCTTGAAGATAGGGAGCTAATAGATGTATTTTTTTATTTATTTTATTTATAGTTTGTTTGCCAGGATAGTCCATTGTGCCACGAGGAGCTTTTTTTCAAAGGAATCCTGGGGGAGAAAAGCTCCAGAAGATTACAAATTACAGATTTAACATAAGAGTAAGTTATTAGAGAAAAGTAATGTGCACAAATGAAGCAAAATTAAACAAAGAGAAAAACACATATTAGCGGAATGCACATATTAGTACAATACAGTAAGAGTAATATTTACAGTCGGTCAAAGTTTTTAACAGTTTAACATATTATCACAATGCAATAACAGAAACAGTCTAAATTTTTTAACAGTTAAGCTAATTCATGCAGTTAATTTCTAGGCTACTGAATTTTACCATTCTAGGAGTTATGCTAATTCCTAGAGTTTATTAAGGTACAAAACAATGGGAGGCTATTGTGAATTATAGCTTATAGAGTGTAGCTATAGTGTAGGGAGATTATTTGGGATTGGAGCAAGAGCATTCCCATAGTGAAGTTAGGTGTGTGTGAAGTAAGGTTTTAAATGAAGAGAGGCTGGTGGTGGTGCGGATGAGAGGTGGGAGGGAATTCCAATAGCACGCTAGAGAGAAGGACATTAGATGTTTGCCTGGTGGATGGGCAGGTTTATGCAGTTCAATTAGATTTTGGGAATTGGATCTCAAATTCTATTTGGTTGGTGCATTTTAAAGGTGGTGTGGCAAGAGAGGTCCAGAGAGAGGGGGAGAAAATAAGTTTGTGTGCTTGGACAAGTGGAATATAGATGAGGTAATTGGACAGCTCAAGCCAATTCAGTTGGTGTAGAGCAGTGCAGTGATGGGAAGTGGATCTATGGCCGGTTGCAAATTTTGTTATTTTAGTATAGCAAGAGGAGAGTTTAGTCTTGAGGGAAGATTGCAGGTTAGTAAGGATAGAGGCACTGTATAGGAGGGATGGGATAAGGTAAGTGTTGGCGAGGGTGTGCCTTGTGGAGGGAGAGATGTAGCAGTTGTGGTGGTAAAGCATGTCTATTTTTTTGTGTGGTTTTTTTGATATTTACTTGTAGATGATTATCAAACTTTAGCTGGTCATTAATCAGGACTCCTATTAGTTTAGCATTAGAGACTATTTCGAGAGGAGTATTATTTTTACTGGTGATTGAGAATGAAGGTTTTATCTAGGGCGGTGGTTTTGGAAGCAGTAAATATGAGTTTAGTTTTAGTAGCATTGAGTGCTAGATGGTTGTCCAACATCCATTGCTTAGTGGAGGAGAAGGCATCTTGGGTTAATTTAACTAGTGTGGGTATTGAACAGGCAGAGCAGATTATTGTTGAATCATCGGCATATTGGACAAGGTTAGCATTTGGGATGGCTTGGTAGAAATCGTTTATGAATATATTGAATAGAAGGGGGTTTAAAACTGAACCCTACGGGACATCTGTGGGAGTATTGAGAAAAGGGGAGGTGGCTTTTTTCCATCTGACTGCTTGTTGCCTGTTTGAGAGGTAACTGGTAAACCAGTTAATAGAGGAGTGGGATAGATTTAGTTTGGAGAGTTTAGAGAAAAGAAGGTTATGAGAGATAGTGTCAAATGCCTTAGAGAGGTCAAGCAGGAGAGTGGAGATGATGTGGCCAGTGTCACAGGCCTTATTAACTGTTTCTAGGAAGGAGAGGAGAGCTGTGGTAGTGCTGAGGCTGAGTCTGAAACCATGCTGAGTAGGGGTTATAAGCTGGTTGTTTATGAGGTAAGGTAGAAGTTGTAGATGGATGCATTTTTCAAGAAGTTTAGAAACTGGGGATATGATAGCAATAGGTCGAAAGTTTGTGATATTATTATTATTACCACCTTTATGGAGCAGAATAATAAAGGCCTTTTTCCAGAGTTAGGGAACTTGACATTCAGCAATAGATCGATTTATAAGAATGCAGATGGGAAGAGCTATGCCTTCTGCGGCAACTTTTAAGAAATATGGGGGTATATCATCAGGGACATTGGAGCCGTGTTTCAATATTAGTAGAAGTTTTTTTATGGTGGTTGTAGGGATGGGGTTAAAGGAGAAAGGAGGAGGTTGGGAACAGGAGATCCTAGGGAGGGGGAGGGTAGGTGGAAATAAGGATGGGGAAGCCGAATGGGAAGTGAACGGTGATGTAAGTTTACTTATGGAATCGATAAAGAAAGTGTTAAATTGGGTGTCTAAGTCCAAGTCAGAGGCATCTGGATCAGAGCAGGCATTTTACTTTTTGCCAGGGTTGAGAAGGGAGGAGATTCTATGCCAGAATTTTTTGGAATTGGTGTTATGGTTAGTCTGGTGTAGAGAAGTAGGCTTTGCATTATGAGATGATAAGTGTTTGTACTTTGTTACAAAGTGCTTTAAATTCATTAAGGGTGGTGATAGTTTTATTTTTGGAGTAGCGTTTCCAGGCTTTATCCTGGAATCGCATGGCTAGTAAGGTATTTTTGGTTAGCCAAGGTACAGGATTGCTTCTTATGCATTTTGTTTTCAGAGGGGCAAAGGAGTCAAGCAAGCTGAGGAAAGTTGAGTTAAAGTAGGTAACAGCATTTTCTAAGGGAAGGGTTTTTAGTGGGTTCCTGTTCATTTTTTGTAGTGCATTTGAGAATGTGCTAGGATTAAAGTTTTTTAGACAGTAAGTGAAAGTGTAGGCATGAGTTAGTTATATGGGAAGATGGTGGGCAAAAGTGGGGAAGTGGTCGCCTAATGGGCATGCATCATGCAAAGGTAAATCAGGCCAGAAAACAGGGATGTTTCCCCAAAATAAGGACAGTTAAGTGATATTGATTAGACTGATGAGGATAATATGATATCATGTAACACAAAAACAGAGAGAAGTAGGTAAAGTTGTAATGAAAAATTGTTTGAATGTTAAAAAGCATCTTGACTTCCTGTACAGCATGCTTATCCCAAGACACCGCAATGCAAAGACAACTTAACTTGTTAAAACTATATTTAATTGATCCAATGAGCTAAATGCAATTTGGCAATTAACAGCATAGTGTAAACTTGTTTCTATTTTTAATTTGGAAACCTTTGTCATAATCAGATCCATAGCAGAAGGTTTCAGAAAATAAGGCTATATGGGAGGTAAATCTAATTTGGTTCTCTATACATGGTGCCATAACACTGTGCTTGTTCAGTGAAGGTTATAATCATGAATGAGGTTTATGATAATTAACATAGAAAGCATTTAGCAAAGGAAAAAAAAACTCATGCAAAGCTTCAGGCTCTGTCTTGAACATGACAGATAGATGCTTTTATGTCTATTTTGAAGAGTTCCAATGGTAGCATCCAATTAGCACTTTCCAGCATATTTGGAAAATATAATTTATTATAATGACAGTATTTATCTAGAGATGCCTTTTTGTTTTTTGGTTTTCTTTCTCAGAGTTCACAGTATGGTACAAATGTTTAACCTCCAAATCAATTAAGAGCTTTCATCTTTATTCTTCAGGCCCCTAAATTGATTTTGTAGCACTGTGGTTTACTACAGTGCTACTTAATATAATGAATCAAACCCATAACAGAAAAAAGTGTTCCACTGCAATTAGATCTTGTTTCTTTAGTAGAAATATGCAAAACTGAAACATTCAGAAATATCTAAATTTAGCAATTTAATGACTTCCTTAAGTGTTGTGAAAACAGTCAGCTTTTAGTTTATAATGTTGCTACCTTATCAATAATTCTAGAAGGATAAAGTCTTGACACACCTGCTTACAGGGATGTGTCAGTGCAGAAACCTAACATCTCATTTTAATACAATGTCCATCATTCACCAAACTAATAATCTGCATCTTGTTTTAACAGCACTTTTAAGCATCATTTATCAGATTTGCACAGTATTATATGTTCTAGTTTTGCAGCCTTAACTATAGTAGAAGCTGGCTTTTGAATTTCGTAGAAAGGTTTCATAAAATATGAGGGATTCATTTTCAAAACAGTTTAACATTGATTGGTAATGTACTGTCCCAAGACAATACCTGTATAAGACAAGACAATGGGCAGGATTCACGAAGGCTTGCACGGAGTGTAAGAGACGTGCAACACTCCATGCAAGCCTCGCGATCCAGGAACAGCCCTAAACTCCATGTAAGAGACCAGCTAAAACGTCTCTTACACGGACTGGGCGTGGACATGCTAAATACCTCACTTGCAGCCGAAAGGTATGCAAATGAGGTATATTAGCGATCCACGAAGCAGAAACCAGTCCGTGTAAGAGACGTTTTAGCTGCAGAAATGTACTCAGTTGACAACTGAGTATGTTTCTGCAAATTCCACAATGGAGCCATGTCAGCTCCAAAAAAAGGGTGCATATGACTCAGGCAGCATGCCAATGGCCAAATATGTGGCCATTGGCAATATAACCCGATGCCAAAATATTAAAAATATAATTTTTTTTTTCGGTGATCGCCGATGTTTAAACCCAGCGCAGCCCCACGCAAACGGGCTGCGCTGTATAAAACATGAAAATGAAGGTTATAAACCCAAAAATGTGGTTTTCATGCAATACATGGAATGACAATGCAGGGACCAGCAGACCGAAAACAACATGGCCACCGTGTAGTGGTTGCTAAGGGGGGAAGCTGAGTCTAAGACATGTAACTAAGCATTAGTAGGCAATCTCATGTAAATGAGGGTTAGGATACTGAATCTCACAGTCACATAGCAAATGAGCACAGTCTGAGTAGTGTAAGAGATACATAAGGGTGAGGAATAGAGTAGGAGATAGGTGACATCACAGGGGGGAATGGTAGAAAGAAATGCAGTTCATTGGAGGCCAGTGTAACATGACAGATGACAGACACAGATCATGGAAAGAGGTGTGCCACTAGATAAGTCATGGAAAGTCAAGAAATGGAAGGTGTACACTGTTACTTACACCAAAGTTTCTTGCTGGGCGTGCATGCACACATGTGCACACCATGAAGCGTGAGTAGGGCAGTGTGCACGCGTGTAAGGCAGACTCAGCATGTGGGAGCATGTTGGGAGATGTTTAACACTGTTTGCGCTGGTGTGCACGCATGTAGGGCAGGCTGAGTATGTTGGAGGCTGTTGGCAGACGTGTAACAGTGTTTGCATGGGTGTACGCACATTTTAAGCCGAATAAGTAGATTCTGAACCGTGTAAGCATGTGTGCGTGCATGTAAGCCACTGTGAGCGTGTTTCTGATAGTATGCATGTTGCTCCCCCCTGAGGAAACAGAGAGGTAAAAGGAAGCAACAGAATTAATAAGAAGCTAGCAGGGATAACTGCTGAAGCTAGCAGGTGAAAACAATTAGAAGCAGGCAATTACACAGGCAGAATAGTATCCCAGCCCAGCACTTAAAACTCTGCAAACAGTAGTGCAGGATGTTTCCCTTAAGAGACACTGCAAGACAGGAGTATGCTAATAGAGGTGAAAACTGAAAAAGCTGAACTCAGAGCAGAAATGTTAGGGGCTGCCATAGCTGTCATAATGAGACATAGGCGACTTGCTGAGGGTGGTGACAATGCAGATGGTGCCAGACAACCCACAGTGAGGAGACAGAGAAGAGTGTACAGGCCCAGGGTCACCTACCATGGGTTACATGAGCTGGAGATAGAGTGCTATAGAGTAGACAGAGAGCTCTTGCAGCAAATTGTTGAGCTGTGCAGGCCATGTCTCACACACAGAACCAACAGAGGGGAACCCATCCCAGTGGAAACCAAGGTATGTGTTGGCCTAAGAATACTAGCAACAGGTACCTTCCAGAGACCAACTGGCGATATGATGGGGATATCACAGGCATCAGCCTCCAGGGTATTGCACCAGTTCCTGGATGCCATGTCAGCACATGTCGGTGATCATGTATATTTCCCCAATGCCCGTGAGGTATTGGCCAGCAATATGCGTCTCTTCCAGCAAATAGTGAAATACCCTGAGGTAGTGGGTGCAACAGACTGCACGCACATACGCATCAAAGCACCAGCTGGTGAGCAGGGTAGGGCCTACATTAACTGCAAGGGCTTCCCCTCCATCAACTGCCAGGTCATATGTGATGCCCAGGGCATAATAATGAATGTGTGTGCTGGCTGCCCACATCTGGCATTTGACGCAGCTGTACCAGACATTTGCCAATGGGGACATCCCACACGGACACCTAGTGGGGGATGCAGGTTATGCACTGGAGCCGTGGCTGATGACACCCATCAGAAACGCACACACACCTGAACAGGAACGCCATAATGAGGCACACACACAAACACATAATGTAATAGAGCGTGTGTTTGGGCTGCTCAAGTCATGTTTCCAGTGTCTGGACACATCTGGTGAAGCCTTGCAGCACACACCAACTACATGTACCCAAATTGTCATGGTATGTGCTATGCTACATAATATGATCTTGCGAAAACAGCTGCAGCAGGACCAGCATAGGGCCGGGCCAAACAGCCCCCCACCATTGCCAAGGCCATCACAGGCAGAGCATGACTCAGAGGAGGAACAACCTGAGCCTGCCCCAGTAGGCAGAAGGAGGCGTGCCCAGTATGCCCTGGCCTTGGCAAAGAGGCAACGCATAGCACATACACTGGCTCAGTAGGAACCCTGGGAATGATACCCCCCCTGACTCACTCAAATAATAACATGGATGCCTAAAATGACATGACCTGCTCACAAACATGTACAGGGAAGTGTAATATGCACATCCAACAGAGGCAGCCCTGCAGCACCACCTGAGGCATGAATGCCATGTGTTAAGTAATGTAACACCATGTACTATATGCACACATGAGCACCCTGACTAACATCCACCCTCACCAAGCATGAAGCCACAAAATGACAATGGGATGATCAAGTGCAATAACTGGCTGAAGTAATGCAGTTAGTCAAAGGGGAGCCAATGTGTTTCAGGCTGGGAAGACATGCGGAGCATGACATGATGCACCACCTGCTAGGGGTGGCGTGCACCTATCATGCCATGCCCCATGGATACTGGCAAAGGCTGTCAGTACCCACAGCATGCCCTGAATAGGTAAGTCTCAAAACACAAACCCACCTTCATAGGTTCTACAAGGGATAGGAACCTAGATGTAATGCTACCCAATGACAGATGTATAAACAGCAAGATGTGTGCAGTGTAAACGCACACAGTATGGAGAATGTAGATACCAGTCCTGTAATAGAGAACTGGGTCAAGGTTCACATCAGCACCCTAACACTACCAGGTCACACCTCATACTGTGCTGTACAGCCACAAAACATAGAACAAGCTACAAAAGAGGGTGACTAGCAAGAAATGGCAAGGATAACCACACCCCCATGTTGGTACCACAACAAGAAGCAGCATGGATTAGCCATGGTCAAATACCAATGGCTAAAACCGCCTCCCAGTATATAGCCTGCTGCAGACTACTGTCCTAATACCAGGAACTGCACCTGGCCTATGTCGGAATACATGAATATATCAAGCCCCCCAAACCACATTATATTGCTTGACTGAAAATACCCAGACATACACCGGGAGCATTATACTAGCACCAACACAGTAGGAGAAAATTACCCAGATTCCATAAACCAAAATGCCCAGGAACAACGTACCACTCCCACAAGAGGGGTAAGCATACTGCATGTGATAATCAGCAACATGTGTACTGGATGGCAAGATGAGAAGTGTACCCCTCACTGGTAAGACCAGACCATAGAGTAATCACACTGGATATACACATCCTGACCCCAGTCCCTGGCCAGAATACCACAGTGAAAAGCATGTGTAAAGCATAGATTGCAGCCCTCAAAACCGATGTTGAATCCACAAAAGGCCCTGTGCAAGTGCAGAATATGGGACACACCACAGAATATGTTATACAGGCATTCCATGAACACAGCCAGGAATGCTTGGAGTATGCAATCACAAATAACAACAACACACAATGCCATACACGCAGGCATCTGGCATGCTGGACTCCAGCCATTACCAAACGATGCAAGAGAATGAGGAAGCTACCACATGATAGAGCAAACATAAAAAGGGAAGTAATCACTGACCAGTAGTATGGCAATAACATATGTCCACACATACAATCCACTAAGTCCAGCCACAACAAGTAGAATCTGTGAATCCAGAGGCAATGTGATACCAGTCCCAAGTACACAGACAACCACAACACCCCCCAATAAATACAAATATATGTGATAGATGCATCCATGTATCCAAACCAGAGGTTGAGCTCCACCAACTCAGTACTGTCAAAACTAGTCAGGAGGAGAAGGTAACCACATACACCACAAACCCAGCCCCACATAGACCTACCACAACTGTAAACCAAACACATAAACACAGACAAATATTCCCGGAGGCCTTAATTACAAACACACCACACCAACAGAAGCCTCCAAAGCAGATCACAAGCAACCACAACCTTCAAACATAGCACATGCAACGAATAGTACGCAAAGCTGCTGTGCCAGTCACAGGCCAGAAGGAGAAACAACATGCCTGATACAGTCGTAATAGGTGTCTGTATAGGCAGACACACTGCTGTCCCACTCACCAGACTGAACAAGGGAAAGGGTAGAGTAAGCTGCCTGTAGGCTGCCACAAAATGCCACATAACACAAGTACGCAGGTCACCCCAAAGCAAGCAGAAATATGATGCACTCAATGTCCATGCTGGTGTGAATTACCTGAGATGTACCTCCCTGGTCAACATGAAAAGAGACATGGATGGTCCCTCTGAGTATGTACACCAGGGCGGTATGACACTGGCTGTGTGCAGCATCCAACCCTCACCAAGAATGATGCCACAGTACAAACACAGAATGCTCATGTTTAACAGCTGGCACAGTTACAGCTGTCAGTCCAAGAGGGTCTAATGTCTGTCTGCTTGAGATGTCAAGCATGACAAGCCATGCTGCTGTTCTAGGGATGGCTTGCAGCTGTTACCCGTGTGCGTCTGGATACGGGATAAGGCCTTTGCCGCCTCCATAGAGCCGTATGTAGGCAAGGCCAAAAAGACTACCCACCACCCTAGAAAACATAAGTGGTAGGAAACATAAGGGTAATGCTGACCAATGCCAGATGTGTAAACTGCAATATGCATGCCCCTGAGGCACTTCCCATTATGGAGAACATCGATGTCTGTGCAGTGACAAAAGCCTGCTGCAAGACTAGTGATAGCACACCAGCACTACTAGGTTATACCACATATCATGTGTTATGGCCCCAACACCTGCACCAAAACATCAAAGGAGGGGGAGTATCCATATGCAGCACAGACACCCATATTGCCAGGTAACTGACAATGCACAAAGCAGCGGAGACCACCCATGTGCACATAACTGTAGTCAAAACTGCTGTACAGTCTGTAGCATGTAACAGACCACACTGTCACACACAAGAACTCCACCCAGACATCCGAAGACACTGGGCAGTATGAATGTCCCACCAAATACCAGACAAGGTACACACAAATTACCACATAGGTGTCAAACCATTATGTATGCAAGGAGTAATCAGGGGCCTAGGGACACAGGTCGACATTAATCTGTCATGTGACACCTGCAATGCCAATGTGGCTATGAAGATTGTCGATATTGGACACCGTATCATGAAAGGATTCACATCAACATCAACAGAGGTCACTGTGCCGCTGTACTGTTCCCTTATCAGACCCATAATCTAGTACAATGACTCATATGGGATGTACCGTACGTGACACCTGCAGCAGTTCGGAAGACCTCACAGTTACCCCACCAAAAGGATAAAGGGTGTGAAATATATGTCATATGCTGCCTGGCTGTATACACCCCATCTGACTGCAGTCACACACTGCCTACACAGAGGCATTGTATGTCTGTTGTACAAGGCCATGTCCAACACAGGAGTAATGGACATGCTCCACCACAGGAAATCAAAGCCATTGGAGCTGTGAGAGTCACAGATGTCAGCCTCAACACATAATTAAATAAGATGTGCTGGAGGGACAGATACATAACCCAGAGGCTCCCCACACCCAGAAACAGGATCCCAATCCATGGTAGGCAGAGCCCCTCAATGACACCCCTCAACAGGAATATTGCCAAGTGGATGGATGACCGTACATGTATACTGGGGGTCCTCACTGTGTCACGACCAGACAGAGGCACAGTGAAGAACTTCATAAATGGCCATAACTGAACATAGCAAGGGGTGGCGAAAGACACACACACTCTGGCTAGGCTTACTAATGGCCTAGGGTGTATAGCCTAGTATGAACCCATGAACCTATGAAGATACAAAACGTACAGGACACTAAGGATAATCACAAGGGTTACCCAACTGATGGTAGGAACCATGTTGGGCATCCACAGATATGCCCCGAATCACACAGATATTACAAACAACATACCAAACACACACACATATTGCTAACATACAACCTGTTAGGTGCAGTGCAAACACCCCCCCCCCCCGAGTGCAAAATACCTATCCCAGCAAACTGATGGTCCCCTGACATTGCAGATGCTGAGTTAACAGCCATCATCCGCAAAGTAGAACACACAGCAGCAAAGGTATGTGATGGTGTCCTGTGCTGAGGCCAACATGGACTCCAAGAATAATGGAATGCCAAATCACACTACTGCCCAATGTCAGCCTTACCACAGGATATATACCCAAAGAGCAGTGTACAACAACTGTGGTCCATCACAACAAAGGTGTTGCCTGAATGGATACTCCAAACTACCACCCCAGGATCCTGACAAGCTTGTTCTGCACAGCTACGGAAAGGATCAGTATGTACCGCAGACAGAAGGCTATTGTGGACCTACTGATACTGGACCCTACACAGTGTGGCTCTCGTAACTGCAGAACCTGCCCCTAAACATGTCTGACCCATTTGAAGCAGTCATTAAGGTCATTGATGAGGGCAATGTGGTCCACACAGCGTAGCTGGACCGTGCACATGCTTCTAGACAATACCATACGAGTTCAGTATGGATATGTTCACCAGCTTAAATATATACCCCTATGTCAGTAGAGGGGTTGCAAACCAGACCAAGGACAGAACTGACAGGGTCAGACATGCCGCATCCATGTCAGACTACAAAGTGGATATGAGTGGCATCCCACAAGGCCTGGTCTTGGCCCCCCTCGCCCCCGTTCTGTATATATGTCCCATAGGTATAGGCCAACATGGAAGGACTGTGACTGAACATGTATGCAGAGAAGTACAAACAGCCCACCATATCCGACCCCAGCTGACACAAGCAACCCACAAAAGGGCCACCTACAAACAGACAACTGTAGCCATAGCCATGTCAGCAAGCTAATTGCAGAACTGTGTATAGACAACCACCGTGGATATACAGTAATTGCCCACAAATTACCACACAGGTGTTAACCCATGAGATACCTAACATGTAATGTGAGACCTGGGTACAAAAGGTGATAGATATCCTGCACTGGACAAACATGTGGCTGTAGTGTTCACAGAAACATGTACCATATACCCACCCAAACATGAAGGTTGGCAGATGTAGATAAGGGGAACTCACTGTGGCTCTGCAGTCATCCTCCATCAGCATCACAACTGACTACAATAGCCCCTGTGGGATATATCACAGCAGACACCTCCATCAACTGTAAAATCCACAACAGTACCCCACCAGGGGTAGCAAAGAGCATGAACAGATACCATGTGTTGCCTGAGTAAACAAACTGCAGCCCCACACACCACCATACTTCCCAGCTACAGGAAAGCTGTGCCTGATGTATGAAGCCATGTCCAACCTGGAATGAATGAACATGTTGCACCTTGTACAATCTGAATGGCAGTGAACTATGCACATGAGAGACCTGAACCCCAGCACTGACATACATAGGACAAGCTGTACAGAATGATCCATAACACAGAAGGCACCCCCACTCTTCAGTAAACTCCTAGTACAGGTCAGCCAGAGAGTCACATATCGACACCCCTCAAGAGGAATCCTGATGAGTGTATGGGAGATGGTAGGCTAACCCTGGGTATCACTGTTATGTCAGAGGTAGACAGAGGCACAGTATACTAACCATAACATATGTCATGGCAAACTCCAGTTACAATGTGTGTCGAAGGACAAACACACCCTGTGACTAGCATCAGAAATGGTCTAGGGAACATCGCTAGTGTTTGCCAATGTCCACCCATGTTGTGGAATACACTAGCAATGTTGGACGAGCCTGGTGTAGGTAGTCCATATCTGAACATATTGCAACATGGTGATATGTGCACAACTGGCCCCTACACAGTCTGTTGTGCTCACTATGAAGATGTCAAGCAGTCATAGGACTAAAGCCCAGGATACTGTCCACCACAGTGAAAGTACTGAACCAGTACATTATACGGTACTACAGTGTTAGGTCATTATGAAAGTATGTTGAGAACTGTCTGCAAAGTATCCCATGCAATCCCTGCAGGCACAGTATAATCCCTGTTGTGGCAGACATGAAGCAGTTGGCCAGTTAGTACACAACATGACACCCAACACACAACCATAAATGTGAGATATTGTTGGCGTTCACACACACCCAAATATGTGGTGGACTTCAGAGTGCAACATATGGAAAGCTCACACTGAGCATGCTCAAACACTTTGATAAATAAGGCATATGTCAGACAACATGCCATGGAAAGACTGAACTGGGCATGCTCACAGACTTAGGCCATATCTCCGTTTAGCAGTTGGCCACACATATCTGGTATTTGTACGTGTCAGTCCAGGAACCAACTACAACACAGCAATCAGCCCAGTGCACACAGTAAATGACTACAGAGACATAAGTGATATAGTGGATCGCCATCATATGCAAACATCTTCCACAGATACACAAGTTGGTCATAGGAACAGGAAATGCTATGGCAATAAAGACCTGCAAACAGTAGAACAGCACAACAAATATTGTGCATCTGACAATTGAACATATGGGTGTAGAGGTCAATACTAGGCTTGTTGCCCTAGGGAATGACAGCTCAGCCAGAGTGTGCTTGGCATCTGCATCCCCAGGACAGTAGGCTACTGTGCCACTGTAAAGTAGGTCACAGAAGGCAACATGTGAGGCTAGTGAGCTGTGCCTCTGTCAAGCAGGGGCACCATGGAGGTCCCAGGAATTGAATGTGCTAAGCCACAGCCATGTTGTCGGTGTTTGCTGTGAGAGGGTTGCTGAGGATCTCTGACAGTAGGTGTCCGTCAATAACAGACTGAGGGGAGCCCTATCTGCATTCTCTGGACGATTCCACTGTCAACACTGTATTGTAATGAGTATGTGTGAATGAAGTGCCGTGCCGGAACTGTTCACAGATGTCCTCCCTCTGTGGGCTACAGCTCTGCAACGTATTAGGTCACTCTGTCTGTTGTACGGTGCATATATGGCTGGTGTACAGCTGACAGGTGTCTTGTTGTGGAGCAGTCATGGGTATATGTGGGATAGCATGACCAATGCAAACCATACACATGCTCATAGAATGCAATTGTCAAGGATTATGCTGAGTGGCCAGTATAGTCCTCCAGCATGGGTCCTCTGAAGTCGTCCACCCCAGTCTACACAAGTGTAGAGTCTGCTTATGCTAAATACAGTTTGTGTGCAGTGACAACCTTGCCTGGGGGTGGAGATGGGATATGGATGTCCAGGGAAAGGTGGGTATGGTGAGATATCAACAATGGTGGTCTACCTCTGGTGTGGAACAGTGAGTACCCACGTTGCAGATGGACAGGTGCAATATGTATTCCCCCATGTGGCTGTGGTGTGTGGTTCTGCCATAGCACATGGACCCACAAATTGTAGTGACTGTAGGGTAAAGTGGTAGAGGCCTGAGTAGTTCTTACACACAATATGCCTGTACCTGATGTTAACAACTGGAATGGTGTATGTGAACACCTGCATATCCTGGCACTGTTCCCAGGGAAGCTAAGTGTGTGTCCTGGATGTGGGTGTGGTGTTCTGGACTGGTTGTGTTGTGTGTTACAGGTCCTGTGGTCCCAAAGCATGGTATAGAACATAACCTGCCAGTGCGATGTGCATATCTGACCCCAACGTAGGTGGCTGCAAATGCATATATATGCTATCCCCCACCTGACAGGTAGTACTACATGTACATACCTCTGTAGAAATAAAGATGTCAGCACCCTATAAATACTACAGGTGCAAACCAGATACCCAGTAATTCGGATAGTGTGCTCTGCTAATGCGTCTCCCTCAAGTGTCATAATATAGTTAGGTAGGGATTCGAATCCTGCAAATGCTCAGTGTGTGGGTGGGTGAGTGGGGTTTGTGTGTGTGAAAGGCTGTGAGAGGGAAATGTCCCTTTTGCCAACTAGGAGAATACACTACAGGATGCACATTCCCCTTTCTAAACACTGATGATGTTAGCACCCTATAAGTACAGCAGGAGAAGGGAAATCACCCAGTGATGCGAATAGCGTGCTCTGCTAATGTGTCCGTCTCGAGTGTCATAACATAATTAGGGAGGGGTTTGAATCCTGTACATGCTCAGTGGGTGTGGAGGATGTTAGTGTGTGCTCAAGACTGTTTGAAAGAAGTATCCCTTTTGCCAACTAGGAGAATACACTACAGGATGCACATTCCCCTATCTAAGCACAGATGATGTCAGCACCCTATAAGTACAGCAGGAGAAGGGAAACCTCCCAGTAATGCGAATAGCGTGCTCTGCTAATGTGTCCATCTCGAGTGTCATAACATAATTCAGTAGTGGTTTGAATCCTGCAAATGGCAAGTGTGTGTGTTTGGAGGAGGGGGGGTTAGTGTGTGTGCAATTTTGTGTGAGGGAAATGTCCCTTTTGGCAACTGGGAGAACACACTACAGGATGCACATTCCCCTTTCTAAACACAGATGATGTCAGCACCCTATAAGTAAAGCAGGAGAAGAGAAACTTCCCAGTAATGCGAATAGCATGCTCTGCTAATGCATCTGTCTTGAGTGTCATAACATAGTTAGGTAGTGGTTTGAATCCTGCAAGTGTGTTTTTGGATGAGGGGGGTTAGTGTGTGTGCAATTTTGTGTGAGGGAAATGTCCCTTTTGGCAACTGGGAGAACACACTACAGGATGCACATTCCCCTTTCTAAACACAGATGATGTCAGCACCCTATAAGTACAGCAGGAGAAGGGAAGCCTCCCAGTAATGTGAATAGCGCGCTCTGCTAATGCGTCCGTCTTGAGTGTCATAACATAGTTAGGTAGTGATTTGAATCCTGCAAGTGTGTGTGTTTGGATGAGGGGGGTTAGTGTGTGTGCAATTTTGTGTGAGGGAAATGTCCCTTTTGGCAACTGGGAGAACACACTACAGGATGCACATTCCCCTTTCTAAACACAGATGATGTCAGCACCCTATAAGTACAGCAGGAGAAGAGAAGCCTCCCAGTAATGCGAATAGCGCACTCTGCTAATGCATCTCTCCCGAGTGTCATAATGTAATTAGGTAGGAGTTTGAAACCTGTAAATGGCATGTGTGTGCGTGCGTTTGGATGTAGGGAGTTTGTGTGTGTGCATTTCCGTATGAAAAACATGTTAGTTTTGGCAATCAGGAGATCACACTACCTGATGCACATTACCCTTTCAAAATACTGATGTTGTCAGCACCCTATAAGTACAGCCAGAGAAGAGGAACTATCTAGTAATCCGAATAGTGCGCTTTGCTAATGCGTCTCTCTCACGTGTCATGACTTAGGTAGGGGAATGAATCCTGCAAATGGCAAGTGTGCGTGTGTGTGTGTGGGGGTAGTAGGGTGTGTGTAAATGCAAGTGTGAGAGAACAGATCCTTTTGGCAAATGCACCAGATGCTGCATATTCCCCCAGTAAACACAGGGGATGTCACCACACTATCAGCACAGCCAAACAGGGCTAGTTGGCTAGTAATGCCAATAGTGCGCTCTGCTACTGTGTCTATTACCATTGTCAGAGTACAGATAGGTATGTTTTGGTAACCCACAACTGCCACGTGTGGTTGTGTCACACAGTATGTCCTTGTGTGGGTCTTTGTACATAACAATGCATGCCATTGCCTAAACCAGCAATGGCATTGCACACATGATGTATGTGTGTGACACGTACACATAAATACCTGTGACCTGCAGTAGTTACCATGTCTGAAACATGCCTAGAGTGGATAAATGGTATTTGCAATGTATACCAATATGACTGTGTCTTACTGTGCAGGGTCCACACGTGGTATGTGTCTATACAGTGTGGGTGTATATGGTAAAATAACTACAGCAGGGGATACACATCTGGTCTGGGCCATATAGTGTACATGTAGTCGATGTACAGGTGCTGCATGTTCCCACCTGTTGTGGTAGTGGTAACATGTCATTCCACTGCAATTCAGTGACCACATGCTGTGAACCCTTCAACTAGTGTGTAGCTACAGTAATGCTCACGCACAATGTTTGGCTGGATGCCGTCCAGCCATATAAACACAGTTCTTGAGACTGTCATATTGCCAGTGTTGGTATGGAGGATAGGTGGTCTTCCTGTGTATGGGAGGGTTGTGTGTGCCAGGCTATGAACCAGATGGCAGTCCAACACACTGTTAGCTGCACATGATTAGGCCCTGATGCTTTGTGCTGTGCCAACAACCTGGAGGTGTGTGTATCTGTGGTACCTTGGGATACCACCCCCCTGTCCATGTGTGTTACATGTGTAGGGGACGACAGGCATGGTATGGGGCATAACCTGTCAGTGATGGGTAACACCTGTGAGCCATGAATCAGGAATCTGGTACTGCACAGACATTGCAGTTCACAGTGCTGAGGACAGTGTCTGGTGCATGCATCTTCCGGTGTACACTGCTGTTGTTGTGTAGCAGCACTGTTAGTGTCCTAACCTGTGTGATACCCACGGAGGTGGCTATGTAAACCATGTCCTGTAGCATAAGGCAGTATGTGTGTACCAAGGAGCTTTGCCATTATACATCGGGCCATGGGTGTCACATGCAAGATGACCCTTGCACATCATTGTGGCTTCCCTAGCATGTAAGCACACGTTGACAGCCAGCAGATACCCTATGAATGACAGTGGAGACTGAGAATAATGTAGACATACAACACCCTTCCCACATATAGTGGTAGCATACCTGGTGAGTGTATGTTGGCAACCAAGATCAGGCTCATACTGGCCTGTGCCACATGCTGAGATATCCATTCTATGTTCCCTATCATGTAGTCCAGGGAGGTATGTCTCAGGTCAGCCATACTGGCATGGTCAATGAGTGAGTCATATGTGTCCATGCCTCTGACTGACCTGTATACATGTGTTCTGTGGTGGACCATAGTGCCCCTGAGGCATATCACTGTGACCTTCACCAGATACAGCCTGTTGAGCGGGACCCCAGTGCAGCACCCAAGACAGGCACCTGACACGTCTGTAGCAGGTGTGTTGTGTAGCCCTACAGGCTGTGAGTGTGTGGCACAGGGGATGTGTGTGCCATGTGTGGCATGTGCTCTGTTCCGACGGAACATATGCCTGTGTGCCAGCTGCGGAGGTGTGTGATGCTCAGGCAGGATGCTATTCTGAGTCCCCATGTATGCCCCAGTGTGTTCAGCATGCTGTCAGTGCGTGTCAATGTCTGACTTGTATTGTAGTCACTGTAATATATTTTATTTATTTATTTATTTATCCTACATTTGTTGACTGGGATAGTCCGACTGGATGCATGTCCATTTCCAGGGGAGGCCCGGGGAGAAAAGCTACAAGGGTAAGCAGATACAGCATTACATAATACCAGCATTACATATTACAGATTATTTACAGAGATTACATAAGTAAGCAAGTTAAACATGTTCAACAGGTTAATGTTAGTCCTGAGCACAAGTCAGGATTAAATTAAATTACACAGTAAACTGGTTAACAGATTTTACACATTCGAGTTAGCCAGGCTTGATACACTGACATAGCCAGTTAAGTGACAAATGTTGTTTGAGTCTAGTGTTAAATTGACCTAAGGTGGAAAGTAAGGTAATATCAGCTGGAAGTGAGTTCCAGGATCTACTTATAGAGTTTACAAAGAGAGAATCACCGGCTGTGTTATTAAATTTGCTAGTCTGAATTAGTAGTTTGTTAGAGGATCGAAGTGGTCTAGGATTGTTATAGGGGGTGATAATATTTGAAGTGCAGGAGTATTGTCCGGATTATAGAGGATTTTATAGGCCATAATCAGTTGGTTATACTGTATTAGGCTGGGTATTGCAAGCCAACCAAGCTGATTTAGATTGATGCAATGATGTGTCCTAAAAGGCAGCCCAGTGGCAAACCTGGCAATGTGGTTGTAGCAAATTGAGTGTTTATTAAGGACAGTCTTGTTCATATTCGAGAGTAGAGGGGATGCATACAGAAGGGTTGAAAGAAGGTGTGAGCGAGCTATGGCACCTTTAGCTGGAGGGGTTAGGAAGGCTTTTATTCTGTAAAGTGACCCTAGTTTTTTATTGATGGCTTTGATAATTTGGTTAACATGTAGGTCACATTTGAGATTATTGTCTATGATGACACATAATAGTTTAGTAGATGGGTCAGGGGAGATTATTGTGCCATCAGTTGATGTTATGGTAAAGGTGAAAGTGGTAGACCTACGTGTTGGTGAAATAACAGCAGTTTAGTTTATTTGGGATTTAGGATTAGACGATGTTCAGAAAGCCAGTTTTCTATTGTATTAAAGGTGGTCTGGGTAGCTGACCATAACTCTACTGGAGATGTGGCTGAGCAGATCAGAGTAGAGTCTTCAGCATATTGGATACAGCTGACTTTTGGGATGACAGTATAAAGGTCGTTAATGAAGATGGAGAACAGCAAGGGCCCTAGTATAGAGCCTTGTGGTACTCTGAGGGTGTTAGGTAGAAGGTTAGAGAGTTTGTTCTTCCAGAGGCCAGCCTGCTGTCGACCATGCAGGTAGGATTGAAACCATTGGAAGGCTCCAGTATCTAGACAGAATGTTTGCAGGGTGTGGATTACAAGTTGGTGATCAACCATATCGTATGCCTTGGAAAGATCCAAAAAGAGGGCTGAGGATATATAATTAGTGTTGCAAGTATGGTTTATGGTGTTAGTAAAGGCTAGGAGGCCTGAAGTAGTGCTGTGATGAGGACGGAAGCCATGCTGAGTGTCTGCCATAAGGCGATTTTGGATTAGGTGGTGCATGAATTGTCTATGAATAAAGTTTCCATAATTTTTGCAAGTGGAGAGAGTATAGCTATTGGCCTATAATTGGAGAATTCGGTAGAGCTGCCTCCTTTGTGAAGTGGGATTACATAGGATATTTTCCAGATGGTGGGAAATTTAGATTCTACCATGGTTCATTTGATTAGTTTTGAGACGGGGTAAGCAATAGCATCATCTGATTTTGATAGGTACTCGGCAGGGAGTTGATCAGCAGAAAGTGTAGTGGGTTTCACTGTTTCAATCAAGGTACGGAGAAGTGAAGTGGCGACTGGTTGGCAGCTGAATGCAAGTAGGTTTCTAGGGGTGCTACTTTCAGGACCAGGGGAGCTAGGAGGTAGATGGCTAGCTAGGGCTTGAAATGTCTCAGTAAAGAATTGGTCAAAACTATCAGAAACATCTTCAGGGTTTTTTTCAATAGTAGCAGCAGGGATTGGGGTTGAAGTTTGTCCAGGATGTAGTATATATGACATGCCATCTGACAGGGTATGGCATTACTGGATTCAGAGAGCCCAGTCCCCAGACTGGCTATGTGGTGGCATCCCACACATGTGTTGTACGTTCCTGGCCAAGGGTGATGGCTGACTGCATACATGTGGCAGCTGTGACATTGCCACATGACTCACATAAACCACAACTGGACCATAGAGGTGATTCACAGGTTACCTTTGCACATGCTACCCTAGTAGTGTGATTGCCATGGTGAGTACCAACACATAGGGCCAATGGGGAACAACATACTGAAGGTGTGTATGTGTGGGTGTACCGCTACTGTTTCATAGCACTGGCATATATGACTGCACACGTGGGTAAATGCCAGGTAAGACATGTGCAATGTGTCACAGGCAACGTACATGCGTACAGGACAGACAGTGACGTTCTGTCATGTGTAAAGTTGACATAATGATCGACGCTATGCAGATGTCACTAGGAGTCTACAGAAGCACTGTAACTCTGCATTGCAGGTGTAAGCAGTGTTCCAGGGAACCCCAAGCGAACATGCATGCAAACAAAGCTACAGTAAACAGGGCTGGAAGTAATGCATTGTACAACAAAGAAGGGGTAACAATAACAGTAAGTAACAATGCAAATATGTAGGCACTATCAACATGTACCCAGGAATACACAGTGCAGATGCCCATGGTATAACTGATATTATGTCATAGTTATTTGTGATTTGGATTACATTGGTACTGCACACATATCTACATGTGTGAGCATCCACATTGCATAGTCGTTGTGGGCAACTTGACACCATTACTGTACATGTCCACCATTGCATATCACTACTTGCATTAGCTTTCCCCCTGTGCTACCCATGTATGCGGCTATCTGTTGACAACCTTACCACCGGCATGCAATTATGTGCAACTGTTACACTTTGGTATGTACTATGGGTGCAGATAACAATTCAGGACATTCATACAGTTACTGCAGCAGGCATGCTGGGATATACACACAGTCATAGCAGCACACTGTACTGTTACCAACATGATACTACTAATACACTTCTATGTAGTCACCCTGTGCATCAGCAACATGTTTACCTGTTCCCGCAATGATGTTGGAGATTGCAGGAGGTGGCACAGTGTCATCATATGCACAGGGTGTGGATTAGGTATTCCTGAGTCAGCCACTGATACCACCAATTGACATGTGTGTGTATGTGTGTTGGTGAGGGGCAGCAGTATAGGGTGGGGCAGTGTTGGTGCAGTGTGTGCGTGTATGTGGTCACCCTAGGTGTTAACATTTCACATGTGTGTATGCATGCACACAGTTCCACCTTATGGCTGCCATATACAGGGGTTTGTGGACAGCCACAGACTGCACCTGGCAGGTCATACAGATCAGTGTCTGTGGGCACGGACACGGTACCTGTACCTGGCAGGGGTGCTACGGACCGTATCCAGTACTAAGCCAGACTGGGAACTGTCATCAGAAGTGGGAGTGTGTTGACTGGACACAGGTCCCTGTTGGGACTGTCCAGGGCCATGTGCACATGGTCTCCTGGGGCGTTCCGATGACAGCCCAGACCCAGCATTGCCGGGGCTGCTGCTGACACTATGGAGGCGTGTGCGAGCCTGTTGTCATCCGTGCCGACTGCCAGCTGCTGCTGTTGCCGGCATACGGCCATGTCGACTCCGCAAACGCCCACCATTGCCCTGGCTCATGGACATTTGGTTGTGAAATTGCTGTAATATGTCCCCACAACGTCTATCTATGACATCGGTGAAATTACGGATAGCATCCGCAATGTCACGCATACTGTCTTTCATGGCTGTGCAACATGCTCTCAGCTCCCTCAGACCCTGTCTGGTGTACCTTTCCATATGTGACTGTGCCTGCATGACAGTCCGAAACATAACTGAGATTGACAGACCTCTTTGGGCACATCGGCCAGAGGCAGTACGCCCATGGATGCTCCCACGAGAACCCATGGGCAACTGTCTGTGTGGTACCATCGGAGGATCCTGCCCATGGCTGCTGTGTGGGGACGCATGTGCCACAGGTACCACATTACCCTGGTCTAGGCCCACTGTATCCTGTCCATCACCTAGGGACAATGGTGACAAAGGATGTACTGGCAGGATGACTGTGTGCAATGATGGGGTTGACAGCTGTGTACTGTCAATTGGCTGAGCAATGGCGGACCCTGACACACCTTCCTGTACCATTACACAAATATCACCATTAGCAGTACCCATGGCACAAGATTCAGGTTCCCTGCTGCAGGTCACCAGAGCAGCACCAGAACCTGTGGGAGGAAGACAGGAAACACAGTTTACAGTCTCCAGACATTGTTACCAGTGATGCACTTCTGCACACATGCACACATGCACACATGGACACATGCACACATGCACACATGGACACAGGCACACATGCACACATGGACACAGGCACACATGCAGACATGCACACGTGGACACATGCACACAGGCACACATGCACACATGAACACATGCACACAGGCACACATGCACACATGCACACGTGGACACATGCACAAGTGGACACATGCACACATGGACACATGCACACATGCACACATGCACACATGGTCACATGCACACACGGACACATGCACACGTGGTCACGTGTACACATGCACACATGCACCCATGCACACATGCACACGTGGACACAGGCACACATGCACACGTGGACACAGGCACACATGCACACATGCACACGTGGACACAGGCACACCTGCACACATGCACACATGCACACGTGGGCACAGGCACACCTGCACACATGCACACATGCACACCCCACAGTATACACACAGAGCACTACTGAGTTACACTACTGTTACTAGCATTATCAGGACTATTATAGGTTATGTTAAACACACTCACCAGCATGGATGGCCTGCCTTGCTGTAACCCCGGAGGGACCTGCAGATATGATGAGATTAATGTCAGTGGGCACAACTGTGCCATTGATATTGCACATGATACAGTGTACAGAACAGTCAAGTGTACATATGGCATATTACCTGCACGCTCCATGTCGTGCTGCTGTGTGGAACCAGCCTCCATCATAATGCAGGTGTACTGCTGTTGCTGTTCCGGGGTTGGAGCCACAACACTTAGGAGTAGCCCCTCCAGTTTGGTGAGGGGGGGATGTGTGGCCACCCCACCTCTTGTGGCAACCTATTGCCTGTGGATATCTGATGCACGCTGACGGACACTTCGGATTAAATCACTGCAGTGATGTCATACCTGCTCATATGTCCTGTTATGCATGCCAATATCATTTACCCTACGGACAAGATCTTGCCACAGTGCAGCCCTCTCCTGCTGATTCTGACTGGTGCGGGAAAACAGGATGTCATACTCCCGCACCAGGCTCTGGTGGATCTCCTCGTCTTCCGCTACAGAGTAGGCAGGATTAGGCTGACACACCATCTCCCTGGAAGAGAACACAAACAGGATATCAGCAGACTATGTCAGCAATATATGGCACACATACTATACATGATACTCATGTGTAGTGATATACTACTACTCCCATATGTTGCATGTGTGTGTGTCATTGTGGATAGACAGGTACATGGCCAGATATCAGTGCTCAGCCAACACCTATGCAACAATACCTGCCACATTCCACACAACATAGTAGCATGCCCCATCGGTCAGCACACACTGACAGGTCCAATGCACAACCTCACTCTGGGGGTTCATCCCAAGGTACTGTATGTGGGACACCATCCACTACTGTGATGTGGACGGAAGTTACTCGGCCTGGATATACATATCCCACCACCACCACCAGCACAGTAGACTACTTTGATATGTATGTGATTAGACAGTTATTCACTTGCTGGGACTGAGATGGTATCCATGCAGCACACTGGGCCAGTGGAAGCCACAACCCACACTGCTGACCCCTTTGCAAATGCTTACCACGGACATGCCACAGATTGCATGGAACTTGCACACACATTTCTAACCCAGACCCTATGCACAAATGTTAGGCATCCTGTCCGGTGGACCCCAGACAGAGGCAGATTGTATAACAATAGCAGGAGGCTACTGCAGGACAGAGCACATTCACATTAAGGGAAGGCATCTGTGGTCAGCACTTGTACTATGCTACAGTCCATCATAACAATGGCCACGGCCTACTCTGGGAGGGAAATGGCCATAAACACTATGGATGACCACAAGGCCTTCTTCAGTTATGTTACACATATGGACCACATGCCTTAGATATGCTCTGTGTTAATACAAACCTACTTAACATTCACCAAACACATGGATATTGGCAACAGTCTTGCAGACAGGTTCGGTGCTCGTATCCCTCCTCCTTCTCCCCCACCAGTTGAAATATTTATCACAGCTGTATGTAACCTCCCTATCATCTCACATGTCCAGGTGAGGGCCGCTCTCAGCAGAGCAGAACACACAGCATCACTGTGACCTCATGGTATCCCTGGATGTGTGCTGCCTGCACTCCGAGAGGACATACAACCGCATATAACACTGATAATTTATCTTGGCCGTACTACAGGATATGTACCTGGACAGTGGCATACAGCGACAGTGGTCCCACACCACTAAGGAGGCACCTCAACTGACCCTGGGAACTACCACATCATATGCATAACTGGCCTGGTCTGCTAAGCTATGGAATTATGCAGTATGGGATGCATATGCAGTGATATCGGGTACCTGCAAGACACTTGTTCCCAGCCAGTGTGCCTTTGTGATGGGCTGATCCTGCCTTTTGAACCTGGCTGACCTTTCAAAGCAGTCACTACAGCCATTGCTGGGGGTAACGCACAGACAACTGCTGCCAGGATCATGGCCTAAGACTGATTGACATGTAATGTATGGTCATCCCCTTTTGGTGGAACTACGTACACACAACATATCACATGGACATACCTATAGATACAGACCTATGACACATTTGGAGGGTTCACAGTAGGCACGCTATTAACCTGCTACTTTGCATTACCTGTGTTTGTCGCAGCTGGTTGCGTTACCACTGCTTCTGCTTGCTGCTGCTACTGTCACTGCTGACAGCTTAGAGTCACAGAGACAGTGTATAATTTTTTGTTCTCTCTCTCTCTCTCTCACTTTTCTCTCTCCCTCTGTCTGCTTCCAGACATAGCAATGAATGTATTGCATGTGTGGAGTGTTAGTACTGGATGCTTTTGTAGGTATCTGCATAGGTCCATGTGATGGCCTCTGCACCAATTGTAAGCCAGCATTTGCTAATTGCATACAGCCAGTTGTGTACTGATTGCAGTTCTCACTGTGATTTCAGGTCAGTGCTATAAAAGGGTATGTGGGATAGGCGTTGCCCTTTCAGATTGTAAGGGCGGGGACCATGCTGGTATGCTGTGGACAGTGTTCTGTGAGTGTAAAGGTTAGTATCTCTCTCATGATTCAGGCTGTGTTGTAGATTCACATTTCTCCATTCCTCTCTCATGTTCCCTGTAGTAAGTGTGTATGCACAATGACTCCTACAACTATATATCGATATATATTTATATATATATATATGTATATATATATATATATATATATATATATATATATATATATATTTACATATACATACATTTATATATGTACTTTAACTGACATTATTACCTACAAGCTACCAACTAGCATGGTTGTTTGTGTTCACACACTACTATTATGGGAATCCAGTAGTTTTGACAGTAATTCTACATGACATGCTTTGGGTACTACACATCCTATATTCCCTTTACATTCATCCCTACTATTACATGTTATATTTATTTTAGCACAATGTTCTTGTATAAGAGTCATGGCTTAGTGGTAGGTCATGCAGACTAGTGTTTCCAAGGTCCTGGGCTCGGGACTGACAGTGGGATTTTATTTTGCTTTTGAACTGAGTACAGGACCTGTCAATCAAAGTGACTAAGGCACTTTTAAGCAGTTGTAACCGGGTTAGCGCTGGTTTGCGCGGAGCTCACGCATGCGCACTGGTGGTTAGCTCTGCGCACACACGCGAACACCCGCTTACAACCGCTTAAAAGTGCTTACTCTGGCGTACACCTGCGCTATTTACTTTGAAAGAAATGAAAATGGGGAGACAGGAAAGTGGTGAAAAAGGGGTCACAAAGAGGGTAAGACAGTAGGGAAACAATCTTGGGATTTGCAGGAGGGATGTAGGTAAGGCCCATAGCTGCCCATTTCTTCTCCCCTGAGAGAGGTGTCAGGACAACAATAATACTTATTGTACAGCCAATTGTAATTGATAGATTCCATGTCCAGCAGACATGTGTGCGGAATGGGCAGCTATGTATGGGGCGTAATTTTTTTGTGGGTACAGAGTGCCCTTTTTTTTTCAGGTGAGAGTGGTATGTCAGGTGAAGGAAGTCGGTACAGCTGGGGAGGTAGGTTGGGTAGGTAAACAGACAAGACAAACAAGACGCATACAGGGGCAGTGTATGACACGTGTGGGGGTTTACACAATTGACGGGGATGGAGGTTTGGATATCCAGAGCCCATGAGCCCACAGATGGCAACAGTGGAACTGATATCCCCACCCATAGGCAGTTGCCACTGTTCCTTCACTGTCCAGGATGGGGCTGTGCTGGGGGCTGTGTAGGCCGGGCAACAGGCATGCCTGTTAGTTGTGCCACCCATGCCTCAAGCTGGCGTAGGGGCTCGAGAACAGAGTCCCGAATCTCCCTACGCACCACAGTCCGGATGCTACGGAGGGTGAGTGGTGGTTCTCCTCCAGCAACACTTGCAGAGGGGGGGGGGGTGAGCCCCATCCCCTGCAGCGCTTCCACGTGCAGGTGGCACAGGGCCACCGGAGGAGGGTCCAGACTCGGCACTAGTGCCAGGTGCACTTACCAGCTGAGGTGAGAGAGGTGGGTCCGCTGGAACCCACCTTCCCTGTCGTCCTATGTTTTGCATTATGTCATGACAGTTTGGATTAGTGACATATAATACCATTCACAATTAGTTGCAACAGCATGCATTAGTATTCCCATTAACCAAACACCCAGATATTCACACCATTGAACAGCGTGCATAACACATGCATAATTTGAACAGCAATACACAGTCCAACAACATGCAGGGTTAATTGATGGCAACAGGCCATCAGGTTTGGATGTATGAACAGGGCAGATGCATCAACGGACATGCAAATATATATGACCCAACAGGACAAACGTCCAGGGGTGTTAATTGTGATTGCACATACCATTTTCACGTGGAATGGGTTATATGTGGTTATAGGGTGGGGTGAAGAAAATAATATTAACACCTTCAAATACCAATACATATGCTGTACATTTCTAATAGCTGCAGATATATACACACTACTGTTCTAACTACAGTTTCCTATATGATAACTATTTCAACTTGGTGATAGGACTGTTACTGCAACATCAATATACATTTTATTGTTCTTCATACACATTCATATCTAGCTGTGTTCAGCTACATCATCCTGCCACATTTGCTTTATATAGCTGTAGACAAGTATGGATGTTTGGTATATCAGACAATCATCCTATCTGCATATTGCAGACTGAGAGCAACATATCCAGATTTTGGGATACACATTCCAGATGCAGCAACACTTCGAACAGATTTTGCTGTTTGGTTTTGATTCTCACATGCATTTCATTCTGTCTTGACTGCAGTATACTTTATTCAGGGGTTATTACTACTGTATTGCTGGATTCATGACACTTTCTCACACTCTCTCACTTGGTTTCATTTTACTATTCAGGATGGTACTTACTTCTAGGCTTTATTGACATGTTTTACCTGTAGTTATTACAATCCTTTCCAGCAGTCTCACTTCTGTCATGTTTCAGTATTTCAACAGGGATATATTTCACACATGTGATTTCATCATCTTCTGCAGCTATACTTTTCAGCCTGCTGCAGGTTGTGTACTATTTTCATACAGGTGGGGCATTTTTATTTCAGAATTTATGTCAGATATTTTCATTTTTTGGTTTAACTTACAGGCTGAAACACACTTTTGTAATCAAGCAATACTTGCAGACACTTTCACACTGTTACTTGCACATTTTATTCCTTAGTGACTACACTGCACTCTTTTGCTGACTGTCATACTTTTATATTTCTTTACAGTTACTGGTAGTGGATTACTGACCTGCCTGGTGGCGCAACCGCACCAGCCTATCGCCATAGGCTCTGCGGTTCGCAGAACGGACACCTGCAGCTGTAATATAAATTAAGTAATATTGGAATACACATCTCCATAATATCAGCTAGTTTAATTTCTTACATACATAATTAAATGTAACTTACTCAGTAGTGGGGCATTGGGCATTTGCCGGGCCTCCGGGATCCAAAGGTTCAGTTGGTCCTGCTTGCGTCTCTTCAGGTCTGCATGGTGGTGACAGACCTGCTCACCAGTCTTTGGAATCCCTGTGGCACTGGTGAGATCATGAGCCAAATCGGTCCCACGCCTCAGCTCTGTATGCTCCCCAGTGGACCTGGCCCTGCATGAGTTGGGCCTCATGATTGTGGACTAAGAGCCAGACCATGTACCTGGACTCCTCAATGCCCCACCTCTGTGCTCGAAAGCAACTACCCTCTCCTACTCCTGTCATTCTGCCTGCAGTTCAGTTCTACAATCGTTTATGCTGTGTATTCCCACCTATGGGGCTTATATAGTCCATTTTTCCCGCACATATCTGTGATTGGCAATTTTGGAATTGTATCAACTTCAGTAAACCTGCATTGTCATGCTCCAGTTTGTATTCATTCCTATATATTAGCTATTATTGCATTTCTAGGTACTGTTGTCATGGCTTAGTGGTTTGGTACCTTGACTATGGTGTATAGTATCCTGGGTTCGAACCTTGCCACTGCTTTTTATTTTTCATGACTGTCTAGACATGCTGAGGGGTGTGTCTGTGTAAAGGCAGTTTTGATACGGCTTGCTCAACGTTGCCCGTCGGTTAGCTTGTTTGCACGGTGCGCAGCTCCGCGCAAACGGGGTACGCTGGTTTAAGCCTCATTTGGCTATTGGCATGCATATTACGCTCAGCTGAGCTAGGGGCACTTAAATTCAGCGTGCTAAACCACTGCTCAGCTACAGGCACTCATTTTGCACCAGTTAAACCACTGCTCACGTACGGGCAGATGCACTCACCCTGTTAAACTGTAGCTCAGCTATGGGCACATCTGGCATTTTTTATTCTTTTTGTTACCTCACATTTCTTCAATATAAATGGGCTATTTCATTACATTTGACATAAAATGTGGTTTTATGTGTACATATTTGTCAGGGACTTGTTTCGTGCTTATTTTGCTAAAAATAAAAGTTGGTGTTGTGGGGGCTCGAACCATGAATGCCTGCTCTTCAGCCAACAGCTCTACCGCTACGCTATTGCTTCCTGGCTTACTTTGCATATTTAGTTCTTATATGCTTTCCCACTGACTGCTAACTTTAGCTGCGCTACGGGCACGCCCGCGCAAACGAGCGCACTCACAGTTAAACTTTTTTACAATTTAAAAAAAATATATAACATGTTTATTTATGTGTTTTCTGTTCATAGTCTGTGAGGGCATGTGTTGTGTTGTGTTTATTCACATTTTCGTGGACTCTGTCATGGGTGTTTACTTTGGGCACTTTTACTCTTCTGGGGGCGTGTCCGCTTACAGGGCTCGGCCTACAGACCGTGTTAGCCTTAGGTGTGATTCAGCATGCTCTCATGAATATGCAAAGCATGCTGACATCACTCCGTTTAACTGCAGCCTCCATGTATGAGTTATAACTCTTACATGGAGGCTTCGTGAATCCTGCCCAATGTGATTCCAGAATGCACAGAGTTTTTGTAACCTGTTTGCAGCTTGTTAGTATTAAAAAAGGAGTTGAAACAGTAACATCTATACAAACTGCAATTTCTGCAGTGAGTCACACTTAAATTGTACACTATTTATCTAGAAAATGTGATGCTGCAGAAGGAAATGTCAAACTTTACTGGATTATCTGGTCACAAACTGTTGGAGATGAGGCAGTGGAGAATGTGGGTGGGGGTCATCATCCAGACAGTGTGACATTCAAATGAGAAAACTTAAAGTATGTCAAACAATCAAATGATGCACAAGTAATAAAAGCTGAATAGCAAAGTTTAAGACTCATTCATTAAACTGTGTTGGAAGTCAAATCCTTACTGCAAGCACTGATCACATGAGAGTGTGATAGAACAATGTCCAATCACATAGTTCCTTTTACGTCCACTCTTTATCACTTGCCAATCCCATGAATCATTTGAAAATATAATGTGGTGTGATCCAGTGTGGACCCCAGTCAATCTCCAGCCAATCTGATATCGCTGGTCCACCTCATTACTCCCCTTATTTAAGCAGCATGATTTCTGCACATGCAATAGTTGTTTATTTATAAATGGACACTGTGGATAACATGCAGTAAGTCGATCCATGAAATCACATCACTTGCTGAGCATAATATATTATAATGAAAACCGTTGAAGCCTTGAAATTGTGTAAACATATATATATATATATATATATATATACACACACACACACACACACACACACACACACACACACACACACACACGCGCGCGCGTGCACACACACACTTATAGAGAAAGATTGTGCCATGGCTGTACAAGGACTATGTATAAGCCTTAAGCATTTACCATAACATTAGCCTGTCTTGCCCTAATATGGTGGATTTCCCTTTGAATATAATTGTAGAAAGGATACACAGGTATTTAAAATGAGAAAACTATGTAAGACAAGAGTTAAGTACAGAGTAAATTTGTGAAGGAAACTAAAATGCTAAACTTAAAGAAGGACAAGGAAAGACTGTTGAAAAGGAACCAAGGAAACGAATAAAAAAATAAAATGAATTATCAGGATAGGCAGGAAAACCAGGTACTCCAGGGTAATCGTTGTAGAATAAAAATATCCACTTTATTCACAGTAAACTACGATGTACAGCAACCAACAAAGGAAAGTTTTAGCGCTTTCATCTCTGACTGAGACAAGGAAAGCTTATTATTATTCTAGGACTAGAAATACTACTTTTTCTTAAAACATAGTGCTCTTTAAGCCTTAACATTTTTGACTAGAACTCAGAGGATTTGTTCTCTTTTAAACAGACACTGTGAGCAAAAGCCTACAAGTAATACTTTTTTTGACTGTTATATAAAATCTTAGGGCAGCACAGTGGTGCAGTGGATAGTATTGCTTCCTCACCGCAAGAGGTTCCCCAGTTCAATTCTCAGCTGTGGTGCCTTCTGTGTGGAGTCTGCATATCCTCCCTGTATTCGCTTGGGTTTCCTCCAGGTGCTCCAGTTTCCTCCCACATTCTCAAGACATGCAGTAGTTGAATTGGACACTCTAAATTGGCCATAGGAGTGAGTGTGAAGTGTGGAAGAGCTACTGTGACAGTGCTAACCACCTGGCAATGTAAACCTTAGCTGTTGATGATTGTCGCTGCTGAAGCGACACCCCGACCCCATGTACAAAAGTGGGGAAAAAGGGGTTGTGGATGGATGGATGGATGGATGGATGGATGGATGGATGGATGGATGGATGGATGGATGGATGGACATAAAAGCCTGAAAAATAATACAGTGCATTGTGACTGTTGAGCCTGAAGTTAAGGCTGTGCTGTTTGATTGTTATTTCAAAACTTGCACCAAGTTTTGTTGAAATTGTGACCTGTCCTTTGTATTGAATAAGTAAAGATGAAGAAAGCAGGCTGCCACAATTTTTTATTTAAAACAGAATGAAAACTATTATGTCACTGCCAAATCTAGTAGAATACATTTTAGTTGTGTAATAACCATCTACTAGTGAATCATTTTCTATGTTCAAAGTTCCTAGAGAATTTTACTGTGTTAAATAACTGTCTTTGCTTTTCTGAATGAAAAGGTTGCTTAGTTTCAAATTTGATGCATTCTGTGTTTTAAACCTTCTTCTGCTATCTTGAGGTAAATAAAAACTAGCATAGACCACTGGACTTTCAGTCTCCTGATTAAATATGTGCTCAAATAACACTTTGCTGTTGTATAGTTAACAGTATGTATAATATATATGTATGTGCTGTATATATATCCATACTAACGAGTTGCAACCATCTCCTATAGTGACACCAGTAATAAGTGACTCCATCCATGGAGTATGCTAGGTAAATAGGGAATGGAAGTTGTTTACCAGTTCTATCTTCTGCCTAATTCAAATGCTTAAAGTAGCCTATCAACTTATTATGTGTCTTTAGGGCTTGGGAGCAAACATAGGTACCTACAGAAAACCCATACAGACATAGGTAGGACATACATTCTCCACACAGAATGCACCAGAGAACCTCTTGCTGTGAGATGGCAATGCTATTCACTGTGTGACTCATATCTATCTATCTATACAGAGAAAGAGAGAGAGAGAGAGAGAGAGAGAGAGAGAATTAGCCAGACATATGTACAGGTATATTGTTTTACAGTTATTTAACTAATCATGCTTTGGCATTTTTGTTTAATTTACAGTCTGTATTACTTGCATTACTTTCTGTCACCTGTATAGCCTGATCTCATTTTAAATAAAGCAGGCCTTCTTAATACCACTGAGTATGACACTCAGGTCTTTAAACAGCTTATGGAAAAATGACTTTTGTGTGCTTTAATCTTCCATCAGAATATTTCACATATGTAAAGGAGTTGTTTTTCATGAGCAAATCAAAAACGCAAAATATACTGCTATTGAAATGAATGATGTTCTTATCTATTTGCACCATATGTGTGTTAATTTGAAAATGCAGAGACAGATTAGCTGATTATCTGGTGTGAAGAATTATTATTTAAAACAAAAAGAAAAAATAAATGATGCCAATCAACATATTGACATAATAATTATGATGAATTAAGTACCTTCAGTGGTTCTGTTATTGTGACTCACGACAAAAGTACATTTCTCATGTATTCACTACCCACTAACATTTTTTTTCCACTCAGCCATAAATAATTCAGGTAGTTGATCTGCTGAGCCAGTGAATTTCTTAATGTCATATTGTTTTATTATTATTTGATGCAGTTGAAGAAGAGGTAGCCCAGGGCCAAAGATTCATAGAAAACATGAGTGGTCTTGATGACTTACGTTTTGATATAGACCCAGTGAGTTCTTGCAATATACTCCATATATAAGCACAATAGATTGGATACATTTAAGAGAATCACACTGCTTAGGTGGGAGTGTTGGGAAATGAGAAAAAAATACTGGGTTCTTGGGAACGTACCACAGAAGCATGTCATGGCACCATTAGGGTCATCTTGCATCACTGATGGCATTTTCTTTGATGCACTGTTTATTGAAGTTAAACAGTCAAATAACATTTTCAATTGCTATGCATTTTATATTCTATTTCTTTTGTGAAAATCTGTCATTCAGTTTATATTTAATTAGTCGTTCAGATATTTTTTTATTATTTTCTTTTTAGGCACATTGTAGCTGTATTTGTGTGAATAATAGTTGCCGCTGCATTTCATAGGATCATAGTAGGTTACTAGGCTAATGGCCCCAGGGACTTTACAAGCCTAGTAGTATGGATTACAGTACTAGAGATGGGGAGCATGATGAAGTTTTGGTGTAGTTAGTCTTTGCCCCTTTGCCCTTTCTCCATGGTCACGCAGTTGTGGAGTTACATGTTTAAAAAGGGAGTGTGGAATGCAAGGAGACTTGCCCCTGAAAAAGTATATATTTTAAGAATTTATGCCTTTTATGTATAGAATTGCAGTACTTTAGTAAAATGATTTTGTTTGTGTAAGTTTTGTTTGTTTGTGTTTTGTCAGTTGAATGGCTTTGTTTGTTTGGGTTTTGATGCTGTGACCGTTAATCCTGTGATGTGAGTCTGCATAAGCACATTTGTGAGCATTTCTCTATCAGCATTATGGGAACATGTCCCCGAAGGCCATGCTACATAACACTAGCCTGTGTTTTGATCTACCACAGGCTGCCAAATGAATGTCATCTGTAAGTATGACAAGCAAACAGCTGTCACAAAGAACAGGCAGAATAAGATGACAAGACGGGGATAAAATTAAAACAAGGAAAGTCAGTTGCTAGATAATACCAATTAAGGTGAAAATTATTAAAAATCCATCATAAAAAACAAAACTGCTGAAAAGACCGATCATAATTTGTGTGTACACTAAACTTTAATACCTGCAATAATCAAGTTAACTTTAACACAGCATGAGGATTATACCATTCCTCACAAATTCTTAAATACAATCATTTTTATATTATGGGATTAACATGATAGTGTTTATAATAATATGAGTCCTTTTATACAAAATAATGTACTTGACTATCAGTGTATTTCTTTTATTATTGTTAATCATGTAAGATAGGGCGGCCACAGTGGTGCAGTGGTTAGCATTGCTGCCTCACAGCAAGAGGTTCTCCGGTTCGATCCTCGGCTGGGGTGCCTTCTGTGCGGAGTCTGCATGTCCTCCCTGTGGTCGCGTGGGTTTCCTCCGGGTGCTCCGGTTTCCTCCCACATCCCAAAGACATGCTGCAGGTGGATTGGACACTCTAAATTGGCCCTAGGTGTGCGTGTGAGTGTGCCTTCTGTGGAAGGTTGGGTGCCGGGCTGGCAACTTGACACTGTAAAACTCCACTGCCATTCAATGTGCGGACAAGGTGATCCGCTGTGGCGACCCCTAACTGGGAAAAAGCCGAAAGAAGAAGAAGATTGTTAATCATGTAAGATGCTTGACTGTGGTTACATTTCAACGTTAACCCAGGCCAAAAGGACAAAATAAATTGAAAGCTTTTAGATAGTTTAGTGTACTGCTTAAACCCAAATGCTTTTGTGGGGTGAAAGGAAAAAAAGAGTACCTGGTGAAAAACATGCAGACTCCACACAGTGACCAAGAATCAGAATTTGACCCCTGAACCAAGAGCTGGTAGAGAGAGATTTTATGATATGGCCACCAAGTGTGTCAACAGCTCTACCTGTTAACAAGATTTTATTATAATCATACTTTTAGTTCTTTACTATCCCAGAAGCAATGCCCAAGGAGCTTATTTAAATAAAATGTTCCAGGGCATATCCACATATTCTGAAGGAAGGTCTCATAGTAGGTATAATGTATGCATTTTCTGACAAATGTCATATAACCATATTTATAAATCCTACTGAAATTTTATGACAAGAGTTAGGATAAGAATGACCACTATCTTTACATTTTTTTTATGAATAGCATGTCTGTTTGAACTCTAACTTTCATTCTGTAAGAAAAATGTATTGATAACTTGGATAAATGGTAGTTGCAGGTGAGGTATGTTTCAGAGCAAAATTGGAAATACAAATGAAAATTATAAGAAACCCCTTATGGAAGAAATACCAAATATTCTGTCAGGTTAATAAGCAGTATTTGGTTATGTGGCATTATTTTGTAAATGTTTTATCAAGAACCAACGTATTAATTGGCTTTTTATATGATTTCATTTTAAAAAAATGTCTATACTATCCTGCCTTGTCTGTGCACTTGATGACACCTACAACAGTACTAAAAGAATGCGTTTGTAGGTTTTAGCTTTCAAGCGCAAATTTTCATAACTGCATAAGTCGCTGTATTTCTTTTATAGGAATAATATACCTTTGATTCTTCATGTATTACCCAGATTATGCACAGGTACAAATATCTCCAACAGCTTATTT